>NW_024116957.1:0-9382 GCF_003073215.2 Triticum urartu
CCCGTGCATGGGAGGCGGCATTCCCCTGGGCTAGCCTGGCGCCGGAGTTTTCGACCTCATCGGCCCTTGGTCGGACAACGAGGATGTCTAGGGCACAACGCGTGGAGGCACAAACTTTATTTTTAATTATGTTTCATTAATGTTTATGTGGACTTTGGCTAGCGGTTGACCGGCTTTAATGTTTAATTATGTTAAGTTTGAACGTATTTGTTGTGTTTTTTTTAGTCCGCGTGAAGAAATTCATCAGATCAGCGTTGGATACATGCGCCGACCCAATAAAAAACGAACACTGACGTTTGCGTGGCCGACATAAACGGATAAAAAATAGACAAAACGCATTCGTTTAGTTCAGAAGGTTGGAGTTGCTCTTAGGCCAGTGTCCATAATTGCGTGGTACGCTCGGTCGTGTCTTTCATCCTGCCATGTCTAGGATGAGAGGGTGGTGGACGCCGATCCTTGTAGCTCTGTCCTCGTGACCTTGAAGCATCCCCGTGTCGCGGGCTCGTGGCCTCTAGCCACACCGTCACGCACGAGGACGTCATCGTCGCTCCAATGGTAACGGTCGATGCAACACATTCTATTCCTTGTAATTAGTGCGAATAACCTCCATGATTGTTCGCAGCAACGCCATCATTGATTGCAAAAGTTTCTTGGTAGCTTGCTGCCTGTTAGGGCATATCTCTGTTTAATTGGTGTTGGTGTTCATGACAATGCGTTTTGCGGATTAATCGTGTGCATTAAGCATTTCAGATATTTTTTATATGACACAAGACGGTTTTATTATCCGAAGAAAGAAAGAGTAAAGAAGCTTTTTTTTCGACGTTTCTTTTCAATTGATTTGAATAGAAAATCTATTCTATTAAGAGGGTTTCCGTGTTGGAAGGTATAGTTGGAATCAACACATACACAAACTATATGCACCCACATATCCTTCCCCAACCTTGAAGCGATTCATCTGTTGTGCATTGGGCTTACTGGCAGAGGCTAAGCGGTAGTATCGCTTAGGCGGTACTTCTGCTGGTTGTACCGCGACTACTATCATTGAGTTCTCTGTTAGGCTTCAGGTAAATCACAGTAGTACCTCTTGCAACTGGTGATAGTACCGTTTAGGCAATACTTCCACGAAGATGTCGCAAGCACTACCGTGGGTTTCTCTGGATGCCATCAAATAATTTGCGGTAGTGCCACTAGCACTAACGATAGTATCGCTTCGTGCGGTACTTCCGCTCTGGTGTCGTGCAAAACTATCGCTGGTTTCTTTGTATGTTCCTCTGGCAAAACTACTATGCTAATATCGGATCGGTGCTCGTTGTCGCTTTTATCGTGCTAAGCGGTAGTACCGCTCTCCCAAGGGGCAATACCGCTTAGAGCACACCAGTGCATAACGGTTAGATTTTTGTTCTATATATAAAGGGGGTCTTCTTTCGCAAGAAGACATACCTCTTTTTCCCCATTCCTACCAAGGGGGGTCCGACCGCTGGCAGTAGGTGGCAAGAGGACGATATCAAACATGTTCGTTTTTCATAATCGACTGATTCATTTATTTTTTCAAGATAACTTGAGTCGGACCTTTTTTTTCCCTCTTTTCCTGCCTTGCAGTAAATGGACTAAATTAATCTGAATTTTCTTACAAAAAATAAAATAAAATTCTAGCATTCGAAACAAACTCAATTCACCGTTCTGACATGCAACTAACAAGAAAGAATTATGCAGTTAAACCAAATATACCCAAAACCAACACTTCACTTTACTCCTACTAATTGCTTTTCTTCGTCGCCACTGTCCCTTCGTTGCCGGCGAGCAGCATGTACTTGTCCTTCCTCGTCAGCGCCGTGGGCGTGAACCCCAGCGCGTCGGCGAGCACCCGCTGCACCTGGTTCGCCACCTCGATGCTGCTGTTCTGGCCGCCGGTGGGCACCGGCTTCAGGAAGTGGACGGAGGACTCCGGTCGAGGGTTCATCAAGAAGTACACCGAGTCGAAGCACTTGTCGATTGGCGACGTCGACGTGCCGTAGAACATGGTCGAGCGCTCGTCCACCGCCACGGGGCTCACCTCGTCGGCAAGCTCCGCGAACAGCGGGCTGAACCGTAGCAGGTACGGCTCGCGGCACGTGGTGCCCTCGGGGCTAACGACGACGTCACCCCGCGCCAGCAGCAACGCCATGCGGCGCCGGTCCTCCTCGCGGCCGCGGGTGAGCCGGAGCAGCGGGATGGGCGAGATCAGCTCGGACAGGCGGCCCAGGCTGTAGGTCACGGCGAAGACGGACTTCCCGAGCGCACTGGAGATGGCGATCGCGTCGAGGAGCGTGCGGTGGTTGCACACGTAGAGCCGGCCGCCTGCCGTGGCTCCGTCGACCGCGGAAGTAGGGGCGCCGGTGACGCGCACCCGCACGCCGGCAAGTGCGGCGGCGACGCCCGTCATGCGCCGGGGAAGTATGGCGTAGATGGCGATGCGGACGATGGCGAGGACGATAGCGAAGGGGAAGTAGATGTACATGGCGAGCGCGGCAGCCGGTGTCGGCGTGAACGCCAGCCGACCGTCGTGGAAGATCATGGGCTTCGGGTAATGGCACGTATTCTTCATCTCGGTTTGCTTTAGCCCATCAACAAGACTCTCCATCGTTGTGTCCGTCTTCTCGTCCTCCATCACGCCGGCGAAGTACCGGTAACCTGCCTTCACCTCCCTGCCGACCACCGCGTCGAACCCAACATAATCTCTCAAGAACGCCTCCACCATCACCGTTGGAAAAGTCCTACTAACCGCTGCCACCTTCACCTCTTTCGGCGACTCTCCGGCCACCTTCGCTAGCGCCTCCACGTGCGCCGCCTCCTTGAAGAAATACTTTGGCAGCACGGCCCTCCCGATCCTCGCCGCCTCGTTGCGCCGCAGCCCGCAGAAGGAGACCATGGCCATGGCTTTTAAACACGTCCCATGCTTCAGGACGCGGAGGAACGGGTAGAGCGCCAGCAGGAGGAAGCCTCGGACGAAGCTGCCAGCCTCGACCGCGACGAGGAAGAAAGGGGGGGATAAAGTCGCCGCGGACGGCATCGAAGAATTCAGGAGTAGCGCGTCGACGTCGACAACCGCCGTCGCCGGCGTGGTCTGGCGGTGGCCCCCGAGGAGAGATGCGACGACGTTGTTCTTGATGAGGCGGTGGAGGCTGAGCATGCGGTGCGCGAAGCGATTGCTCGTCGTCGAAGTCGCCATGGACGTCTCCATCGATGTTGGTATGTTTGTTGTAGAGCCGAACCAACAAGCTTCTTGTTTTGATTTGGAAAAAAGCAGCTCCCCCTCTATTTATATCGAGCACCTTGACCCAAACCCGGTCGATGCCTGCAGGCTATTTTCCTTTACCAGTTACAATTCCGATAGGATCTTCCTTCGGAGTTTGAGTCTGACATTGTGTTGTGTCCTTGTGACAGTACTGTACTTCCTATTGAGTTCAAAAACTATATGTGCAGTTGTTATTCCTCACGGGATGGAAAATCGTTTGGACCCGTTTACCTGGCGATCGATCGCCCAGGGCCTGCCTCCAGCGCGACCCTGTTGTTCGCCAGGGGGCCTGCGGAGAACGTTTCGGACTCTTCTTCTTTTTTAGATGAACGTTTCAGTCTTTTTTCCGCGCCGAAACGGTTCAGCGCCCGATTCCAAAATCGGCGCTCAAGCGGACGCTAGCTGGGCCGCAGCCCAACAACGCGATACTCACACTGGGCAGCCACCGGTACTCTAGCTCTAGCCCTAAAAAAAAATCAATCGCTAGATGACGTAGTCTATACCTATGCCTATTATTTAAGGGGTGATTGCTTCTTACTCCCTCTGCTCCTAAATATACCCCCTCCTTTCATCTATATAGGGCCTAATCGTTTTTCAAGGCTAACTTTGACCAAGTGTTATAGCAATAATATATGACATGCAAGTTACACAAAGCACACCATCAAATTCGTATGTGAAAGAAGCTTCCAATGATATAATTTTCACATTATACATCTCATGTATTATTAGTCTTATTAATAGTCAAATGCGGTCTTGAAAAACATATTAGGCCCTATATAGATGAAAGAAGGGAGTAAGTCTTTTTAAAGGTTTCAAATAGACTACAACGTACGGATGTATATAGACATATTTTAGAGTGTAGATTTATTCATTTTGTTCCGTATGTAGTCCCTTGTTGAATCTCTAGAAAGACTTGTATTTAGAAACAGAGGGAGTACTTTCGAAAATTTCGTCTGTTTTGTCCGTCACGGTAATTTTCATACGTCCACCTCCTCGCCCGCACGATCGGTTGACGCCTCTCCCTGTGCCCCCGCTCCCTGTGCCTAAGTGGGCCTCAAAGCAATTAATTGGCCCACCTATTTTTTTTCCTCTAAAAAGGAAATTGACCCAGCTATTTTCACCCATCGTTCCCTCCCCTGCGTGCACACGTCTTTGTTTTGCCACCCAAAAAAAGGTCTAGGTTTTGTGTCCCGTAAGAACTGGTGTGGTCAGTCTTTATACTTCTTCTTTTAAAAAACTTTTATATTGTTCTAGAAATATATATACTATAAAAAGGCCTCCCCAGACCCCCAGTACGTGTGGTCCGTGCCGCAACATTGCAGGCCCCCACGGTTTCGCTAGGGTTCCGCAATAGGGTGCAGTTTCGAGGCGGCAGGCCAATGGCCTCGCCGACGGCGACAGGGATGATGAGGCAGCGGCCCTATTGATGCGGTCGCAGTGAGCGTCGCTTGGCTTATATGGGGCGGCAGCAACAGCTACACGCCCCCTGTACTAGTGAATCTCTCACGAGACCCTGACCAATTCGTCTCAAAGAATAGCAGGCTCGCGTAATCGATGGCAAGACTCACAAGGAGGACGAGGTGAAAGAAGCCAACCCGTACTTCGCAGTCTCCAAGGAGGCAAGCAGCAGCTCGGGAACATGACGACTCCAGATAAGGAGATGAGATTTTTGGTTAACAGGAGTATGACGAGATTTTTGATGAATAGGAGGGAGACGAGATAGACGACGGAGGCAAATCAAGAACAATCTCCAAGAAGCAGATCGAGGAGCTCTACGAGGAGATGGTTGTGCCGATATCTTACCTAACATTGACAATCAAACCATCAACCAGATAAGGACACGACTGAAGATGATAACGGCAAGGCGGCGTCAACGCTGCCGGGCAACATGTCCAAGCTCAAACAGCAATTGGCCCCTCTCAAAAGAGATGGCCAGCTCGGCGCCGAGCTCACCGTGAGGTACTACGAGTCTACAACATGCAGCATCACGACCGGTACGATACAAGCCCTTCGCACATATGCTAGCGAGGCACGGTGTTGTGTTCACTGATTGACGAGCATGAAGATGCAGAACGAGCAGCAGGCCAGCAGCCAGGCCACGCCCGTTGTCCGCAGCAGTTCAGGGCTGTGGCGTGGGCGGAGCAGATGGAGCTTGCCGGCAAGAAAGCGCTGGAATAGTACGATGAGCATGCGTTCGTGCAGATGCGTCCACCACCGGAGTCCGAGGCTGCCGTGACTCTCATACGTTCGTGTACTACTGACAGTGACAGCAATTTCCATACATGGTATGTGCGATAAGTTAGGAGGCACCAGTGCTCTAGATGGTGGACAATACCCTGATTAATCCTGACTAGAATCTGGAAGTCACCCGGCCGCTAGCTTGGTGCTTTTTAGAGTACTGCAAGGCCATCTTGCCTAAGCGGCAGCCTCATTTCTTGATGCAATTGTTCATGTCATCCATGCTAGGGATCTGTATATTCTATATTGTGGTCGGGACTTGCAGGTTATAATATAGCATCTGTGCTTAGGCTACCTCCCTTTTTTTTCAATTCAAGAATATTGTTTGGAACGTGGAGAATTTGGTAAAAAAAAAGGTACTAGCATTTAAGGCGTGTGTGAAAAAAAAGAATAAGTGGCAATACGGGTGGGACACTGTTGAAAAACAGAGCATGAAATTGTTTGCTCTCCCGTTGCAATGCACGGGTATATTTGCTAGTTCTCAAAAACAAATAAATCGCTAGATAACCAGTACACTGTTGATCGGACGACCAATTGACCATTGAATGTCAAGTTTTGAAAAACAATCATGGATTTCACAAACAATTCATGCATTTATTTTTTCGTAAAATTTTAGAAGTTCATGGATTTGAAAAAAAACATCCATTCAAAAAAAGCACACAGTTTCGAAAAACATACGCAAACACCAAAAAATTCATGATTTTTCAAAAAAGTTCTGGGATTAGAATAAATGTTCGTGAATTTGACAAAAGTTCAGATATTAGAATTGTTAACGAATTTGAGTTTTTAAAAGTTTATGGATTTGAAAAAAGTTCATGATTTGAAAAATCACGAATTTGAAAAGTATTCCTGAATTCCAACTTAAAATAGTTCATGAATTAAACAAAATCATGAGTTTGAAAAAAGTTCACAAATTTAAATATTATTCACGAGTTCAAATTTAAAAATCATTAATTTTAATAAATCATGAGTTTGAAAAAACTCACGAATTTTAGAAATATTCATGAATTCTAGTTGAAAAAAGTTTATGAATTTGGAAAAAGTTCATGACTTTCAATTTTTTGACTAATTTGAAAATTGTTCACGAGTTTGAAGTTTTAAAAAGTTTATGAAGTTGAAAATTGTTCATGAGTTCTAATTTTAAAAGTTTATGCATTTGAAAAAACTTCAAGAGTCTGAATAAAAAGTTCACAAATTTGAAAATAAATGATGAGTTCAAATTTTAAGAAGTTCATGAAATGGAAAAAGTTCACAAGTTTGACAATTGTTCATGAGTTTAAGTTGAAAATATTCATGAATTTGAAAATAATTTTCGAGTTTGGAAAAAAATGATTGCAAATTTAAAAATTGTTTTCAAATCGAATTTTAAAAACTTCATGATTTTGAAAAAAATATGAGTTAAGAAAGTGTTTAAAATTTGTAAACAGATTGCGGACTTGAAAAATGTTCCACAATTTTTTTAAAGTTCACAATTAAAAAAATAACAAATTCAAAAGAAAGTTTGTGGAAAAATGAAAATAAAAATGAAATGAAAAGGGAAAGCGGTAAATTGAGCGAAAATTGTGCATGAAAAAAACGAAAAGAAAAAAACAGCATGGAAATGTTGCGAAACCTAAACCAGAAATGTGCATAGCAAAAGGAAAAAGAAGTAGAAAGTATGCATGATCTTTCTCAATTGGTTACTACGGTTGAAAATGAACTAGTAGGTTCGGAGTTAAAGTCTCACTCACGCACCATTTTTTCAAGGTTAAAAGATGGGGGAAAAGAAAATGTGTTGAGCCCAGGACAGAGAGGGGTGTGCACCGGTTTGTGGGTTGGCCCATAACCGGCGTAGAGGGTGCCAGATAGGAGTTGGAAATCTTTCGACCCTTCGCTCTGGTCAAGTACCCTCCAACAATTCGTTCGCTTTGGCTCTGAACAAGAAGAAGAAGAACAAGGAGGCCGAAAGTGGCCTCCACCACGAAGGTACCTTGGATGCTATGTCCGGAGACGAAAACGAGGACAAGGAGGAGGAAGAAGAAGATAGCCCTCCTCTCAAAGGGAAAAAGAGAGCGGCCTCGGCAGACCCGGAGGCGAGGGCGTCCAAAAGGGGAAAGTTATTCCTTTCGGATGACTCGGATTCGGACACTGAGGATATCCCCAAGCCCCTCCCTCGGACCAAGCCCCTTGCCGAATTGTAAGTACCTGAGGACGGTTTACATACATCCGCTCCTTTATGAATTGTGAGAATAACATTAAATCATGTGTTTCAGTCCGGCCTGCGATCTCCCTCAACAATCCTCCTCGTCAGGGGATTTGCCGCCGGAGATGATGGAGAGCGAGACGCCTCCGCAAGTTTCCTCACCCACTAGGGTAGATACATCGAGGTGTCATCGCAGAGGATTTCTTCGGATCGCCGAGAGGTGCAGGGGACCATCAATACGACACCGGAGGGTAATACCTCGGCCGTTGAGGACACGGGGGACGCGACCCCATGAAGACCGGGGATGGGGGCCCTGGATTGTTTGCCCCCTAGCCGAATACCGCTCCAGAAACGGATCCGGAGTCGAGTGAATGACCCCCTTCAAGGGAGGGGGAGTGCCTATTCTTGCGGCGACCTCCATGAATCCGGAGGCGCCGAACATGCCGAGGGACGGACTACGGAGTGCATCCGTCTCGGAGGAGCACTATACCTTGATGGGTACGGTGGCTGAGAAGATTCAGTTCGCTAAAAGCGGGCTGCATGAAGCCTTTACTAGCCTGCTAACAGGCTTCGAGGTATGCGATGTAATGTCTTTAGCCACTTTCCATATGGAAAATATGCCTGTATATGGATAGTAGCCCCTGAGACTCTGGTTGGCCCAGGAAGAAGGGCGAACAGAGGATCTATATATATATCTGCAAGAAATAACATACTTATTTGGCTGGAAAAATAGGCTTCACTGTTGGTGGAAACCGCCCAGGCCGCGAAGGTTTCCGAACTGAAACGACAACTGAAGCAGGCCGATGAGGACATCGTCCTTATTAACAAGCGGCTCGACGAGGCACAAGGTGTGCCGCGAACATCCCATTTGTGCCTATATGAATGTGTGAATGCCAAGTTGAAACTTGGACTATGTTATGTGTGAAATTGCAGATGGCGCTGCTGAGGTCGAGACCCTCAGGGGTGAACTTGCCCGAGCCAAGGAGCAAGCGAGAGTGAGCAATGCGGCCGCTGATAAAGCGGCTGCAGATTTGAAGGCCGAACAGGCCACCCGGCGCCAGGTCGAGGAGCGGGTATGTAACACCCCGGATGTAATTTACCTTATCTGTACCCTAACTCTTGCCGTTTCCGGCCTAAGTTATTTTTTTATTTCTCCGTTGTCGGGTTTTTGTCTCCGTGTGTTGTTGTCTTTGTCATGCATCTCATATCATGTCATCATGTGCATTGCATTTGCATACATGTTCGTCTCATGAATCCGAGCATTTTCCCCATTGTCCGTTTTGCATTCCGGCGCTCCTATGTCCTCCGGTGGTCCTTTCTACCTCTTTTCGTGTGTGGGGGTTAAACTTTTTCGGATTGGACAGATACTTGTCATGCGGCCTTGATTTACTACCGGTAGACCTCCTGTCAAGTTTCGTACCATTTGGACTTCGTTTGATACTCCAACGGTTAACCGAGGGACCGAGAAGGCCTCGTGTGTGTTGCAGCCCAACACCCGTCCAAACTGGCCCAAAACCCACCTAAGCCCCTTCTATCATCTAGACCGTACGATCACGATCGCGTGGCCGCAAACCGCACCTCATTTGGAGCTTCCTAACTCCCTCTACCTTTAAAATAGCATCTCCCTCAAAAATTCCGGATCCAAAACAACCCTAACCTAGATCCTCTTCCACCCCGCCGCGCCGGAC
>NW_024116958.1:0-7810 GCF_003073215.2 Triticum urartu
GGCGGCGACGACGCCGCGCAGGGACGTGGTGGTGACGGAGAAGGCCATCGCCAGGGGCTGGGGACCGAGGAGAGTAGAGTGGAAGGTGGCACAGTGGGTACGTTCGTTGAGCTATAATTTTATATAGTAGTAATAATCATTTAAGACCACAACTTTCTTTTAAACTGAATGAAGACCCCACAACTTGAGGGGACCTTATCTTCACCATCAATTTTGTTTCTAGGAACCACGTCTTTTGCACTACTCGTAGTATTTTTTTTAAAAAAAGAGCTTCATTATTGCATTAAGCATAACACGTCGGTACAGAGCAGATTACAACGGGACCCAAAGTAACCAAGAAATTACGAGGTTTCCCCTGAGTAATGTAGGAAGAACCCTGAACAGAGAAAGAAAAACGCAAGGGAGTCCTTGACAGCACCTGCATCGATTGAGCCTTGCCGTCACCCGGGATGAGACCACTTGGACGCCAAGACCTTCACTGCTTCATCGTCGGCTGCCACACCGGGAAAGGAAGCCATGAATTCCGAATAGGAACCCCTGATAGGTAAGTCCGAAAGTTTTGAACACCAACCTATCTTCATATACGTGATTTGAGGGCAGTTCGGGAAGATTTTTAAGTTTCAGCTTGTCAGATTGAGGCGACCCACGCGTTCTCTCTTTCATCCGGTTCCGGCAGCCTCCGCCGCAACGCGCATGAACCTCTTCCTCCGCGAGCCCATCTCCCGTCCCTTCTTTGCCGGCCTGTGCTCTCGGACCAGGCGCTCGGCAGCATGGCGCGTGTCTCGGCATCCGACGTCTCCTACCTACACCGTGCTTGTCTTCTTCACCAGGCCGGATGTGAGGCACTGGCTTACGCTACTCATAGTGGCCTGGTTCATGACGGTGGTGGCGAAACCACCAGTCACCGCGGACGAGCTCGCCTCCATCAACAAGAATGCCATACAAAAATACCTCACTTTAGTGTTCACCATTGTAGACGAAAATATACAATAGAACACCTGCACCTAGGCCCTCTCTATCTAGCCATCCATACCCCGCATCGTGATTCGTGCAAATAGATTTCTCTTTTTTATTTCTCTCACATAAAACATGTTTTGAACTTCAAACCTTTGCAGCGTGGCAAACCTTTGTTTCTCTCTCATTTTTTGTATATTTATGTTCGATAAAAAATTCTGAAAGATTTATCCTAGATTCTAGTTAGAAAGCTTTGTCACACCACAAAGATTTGAACTTCAAGACATATTTTATGTGAGAGAAACAAAGAAGAGAAAATTTCATATAGAAAGTTAGTTGTGTTGCACAGATCTTAAAGTAATATTGGACAACCAGGATACCAGGGCCCGGGTGCAGGTGTTCTAAAAATCCACGTGCCCTTTGTAGAGTTGGCCATGTCCAATGCAAATTCAGGTTTGAAGTTGTACTGCTTGGTTCAGGCTGTTGGCAACTTCAGTGATGGCTTTGTCATTTCCTCGCAGCCAGGGGCGGACACAGGATTTGGCTAAGCCCCAGGCCCTAGGCTAGCTACAGTATGGCTACAGTGCTGCTACAGTGTTCATGATGCTGTACTCAATGCAGTTTTGCTTCTTCACGCCCAGGGCCCAGGCCCCCTCGGCCTGGGTCCTGGATCCGCCACTGCTCGCAGCGGCACCCAACACCTGGAAGAAAGTTTGTGACATCACTCAGTTTCTACGATGCAGCCAAGCATATATTACTGAACTTCTAATCCATGACAAGGCGGCGGACGATGTTGGAGGCATGTCGCAAGGTTACGGATTGGCGAGCCAACAAGAGGAGCATGGAGAGAGCTAGATATGGACGGAGTGAACTAGCGCGGCGGCTGCGCCAACTTACGAAAGGCTGCATACGAGCAGATCATCACCACCTCCGTGGCCAACTTGCTCATCTTCTCCGATTATGGGCCGCTCCCTACAAGTTCGACAAGAATGTTGACAGATATTTATCTGATGCACCGTAAAAGGTCTTCTGTTAATTTACATCTTCGTTGATCTAGTAATAGCTAGTCAAGCCCCAAATCGATCGTGCCACTTGTGGACAGACAGACGGACAGAGATCAGGTGACATGCACGTCTGCATGTCACCGTGTGCCTTGCGGCCAAAATTCAAATTTAAACATTACGAAAAAATCTGAAAAAAACATACATCTTCACAGCACATATTAAGATAACCTCTAAAAAATTCAGATCAAAATTCAAAACATACATCGAGAAACGAAAAAGAGAAACTCGGATGTGAATAGTCTACAGAGAACTATTCGTGAACTATTCATGAAAGATTTCTCTTTTTCGTTTCTTGATGTATGTTTCAAACTTTGATCTGAATTTTTTAAGGGTTATCTTAATATGTGCTATGAAGATGCATGATTTTTTTTTTCCAGATTTTTTCACAATGTTTAAATTTGAATTTCGGCCGCAAGGCACACGGTGACATGCAAACGTGCATGTCACCTTATCTCTGTCCCAAACAGACACTCTGCCAAGAGGAATCTGTAATTTATTAGAGACTACTAAACGTGCACGTGCAACGCACGTATCATAATATAACTCTTATAAAAATATTTATTTTGAATATAGTTTCTCTTTTAGCAAGTTACTTTTACCGAAGCATTTAAATGCGTCATATACCAAACAATATGATCACACATGTAACATACAATTTGTGGGATCTGTGTTGTTTGCATCATTTTTCAAGTCTCAATTTCTTAAATTATCATAATTCAAGTCCACTAAAATGACAGCTAGCTTTGTTCTACAATCTGTCGTATGAGCCAATAAAGTAGTAACCAGAGTTAGTTTTGAAAATAGTGGTACAACATAGGACAAGTATAATGATACGCGGCGAAAAATACCTATGTAGGAGTGTCAGAAAAAATATCTCATGTGAAGTACTTCATAAAATTTAACATCCATAGACCACAAGATAACTTGTATGATTACAGAACTTTTATAAAAAGAGTAACAACTTTTATAGAGATTCATATAATAAATTTTAAAATCATCAAACAAAAATGACCGTAACCAGCCCTGATGATTTTTAGAAGATAAAAAAGATGGCAGGCATGCAGGCGAATCAGATAAAAAGAATAGGTCTTTTTAGAAGATTTTTTTTGTATTTGGACAAGCCACACAGTCATAATCTCTCTCTGGTCACTGCCTAAGGCCCTGTTTGGTTCCAAATAAGTCATCAACTTATAAGTCGAAAAGTGCAAAAAGTGCCTTATTTTGCCAAACAGACCTAACTTATAAGTTACCCCAACTTATAAGTCATAAGTTGCTTCACCCTAACTTAAAACTTATAAGTCACCCCCTTTTACATGGGTCCCATCATCTTTACATTAAAAACAAGATGGAAAGATGTGCTCAGATGACTTAGGGCATGGCCAATACATGGCCTCAATTGGGTGCTCCGCAGGCCAGCTAGGTTCGGATGTCAGGAAGGGTTGCCTCGGAGTGTACTAGTGCTGCCTGCAGAAGAGGCGGGTTCTTAAGGGAAAAAGCTAGAGAAAAAGGAAAAAGGTCTGGCTTAGTAGCAGCCCATCGTTTGTCTCCTGGGTGATGCGTGTGTGAAGAGCTGAGGAAGAAAAGGATGGGTAAAGTAATACAGAGGGAGCAACATGGGACCCACATGCTGCTGCTGCTTCCGTTGGATGATATTATAGAAAGCGATGGCTTCGTACATACAAGCCTACATGGAGGGCATGAGACCACCGTATACTAATGCTTCCAGTGTTCATGCCCTTATAAGTCAGATGACAATCAAAGGCATGATTTATAAGTCACTGGTTTTAAATCACCTGATTTATAAGTTAGGTGATTTATTAGAACCAAACATGTCCTAATTTTATTGAAAAAACATTACTTATCCTCCCAACCGCTCCCTCAGTCCCTCACATTTCTCGCCCCGTTCCCCATTCTCCCATGGTGGCCACACCCTCACTCCACAGTCGGCGCCGACGCTCCCCGGTTTGGCCGCTACTCACCTCCGTCCACACCACCTTCTCCGAATCCGTTCGCCGAAGTGCTCGAGAAGGCGTTCGAGGTCGGCATGCTAGCCGACGACGCCGGGCCCCTCCCTCCTCCGGATGCCCTCGCCGTCGCCGCCATGAGCCTCTCCACCCTCTCTCGTGAGGTCGTCCGGGTCCAGGTAAGTCCCTCTCTCCAACTCCGCCACCTGCTCCGAAATCACCATGAATGTTCCCAAGACCGTGTATAATTGTTCTGTTATAGGGCTTTTTTAGAAAAGCTGATTTAACTGAGTATTATTCTGCTCTAGATTGCTACACCTTCTGGTTGTGAGTGGATCCAAGAGTTAACTTGATACAATATCCTTTCAAAAGATGATAGATTATCTTCATGAAAGAAAGGAAGTTGGAAAATTATTATTGAAGAGGAATTCAGTGTCATGGGTTTCTCAAGAGCTAAAATGGAACAAGAAGTGCAAAACTGGCAATTCTTTTTGTAATACTATTAAGCTCGTCATGGTGGTTACCATGAATGAGTGTCTGGTTTAATCTTTAGAAAGTGAGTTTTCTGTTACAATGTTCCCTTTCAAGACTGTTATATGATAAATCATCCGCTTAGTTGGTGGCTATGTTGATGATAAGGCCCTTAATGGTTCAGATTTCCCGAGGGAGGAGAAGGAGGTGCCGACAGGGGATGGGAGCAACAAGTATAATTCAAAGAGTATGTTTCGAATCTGAGTTGCATTGCATAGTATTTTTATTGCTCTAAGAAATCCATGGAGTTGTATATGGAACATTCCTTCATGTGATAGGCATATTTGTTTACTAAATCAAACTGCGTAGTTCCAACAAACAGACATTCAAATGCACCATTTTACACTCTGAAAGTAGGAAGTTCAACTTCTTTAGTGTTTAGAATGGATCAGGTGTACTTCAGATGTTTTCAGTTTTAAATAATTATGCACATTCTCACTCATCATGTGTGCAAAAAGTGGGTTTATACAGATTTATACAATTCATTATAACATCCTGGAGCTGAAACTAATTCGATTAATTTGGTCGTTCTCTGATGTGTGCTCACATTAATACCATTGGCAGCTTTGTAATTCGCTAAGCTAAATTCAATATTTCTGGTGTTCTGCGACAACTCAAGTCACTTTCATAATTTCTGGAAGCCAACTTTTTTTACACCAGGCCAAAGAGATGGAGTGCATGATTCAGTCAGTTACAAAATTGCAGTAGCCAAAACACTACCCATTTTTCACATAGAAAATCATTAATTACCGTTCCCTCTCCATTTGCCTCTTCAGCTCCTTAGGGTCTACATCTATGATACATTCTAGTTAGTTTAGCATCTCACCAGTTATCTGAATAATACAGCCGCGTCCAGTACAATGGCACTTTTACCTTGGTACATGGCATCTCATCACAGTTATTTGAATAATAAATAAGCATGCAGTAAAAGGGCACTTTTACCTTGGGCATGGCCAGGGGTGTGTATGGTACATTTTGCTCATCATTAAGCAATGCTGTTGAAGCATGTTTCTTCTTACGGGCTTCACGACGTCTTTTAAGAATATCATCTTCCTCGCGTGCATAATACTCTTTTTTCCTCTGCCTCTTCAATTCTTCAGGGTCTTTATAAATACATACCGCAAGTTAGCACATAAGCAATAGCAAAAACAGTAGCGCAAAGTAGGAACTGGTTGATGATAGTTACCCAATGATTGGTTGTTGCTTATATCCTGAAATGGGGTGTGCGCCCCCGCACTATTGGGAGATGACATACCTTCGCCTTCATGTGAACATTCATGTCATTAAATTTTGAGAAGCATGGAAATTGTGGAAATTAATCATGAACACCACCATCCGATGCAAACATAGTACACTGTCCTTTCTCTTGATATTGTGTTTCAGCAGAGTTCTACTTTGACATTAATAACAATTTTGAATGGCAGATCCCCTTATTGGACCACATTCAGTTGTCGGCCCTGCTGTTTGACATCCATGGTGATGCTGATGATGATCTTGGCAAGGGTAATGCTTTGATTTCATAGACATGTTGCTTTGATAGCTAGAGAACTAATTCTCAAGAGGACTTTGTGATTTAGTGTTTGTATGATATTTTTTAGTTGGGGCTGTTTTTTTCATGGATTTTCTCTGTCCACTACATCATGAATCTGGTAATATAAAAGTAATATCTATTTCTGATTATGTAATGACCGACTGTTATCTTGCTTCTTACTCATGTATCTTCAGATTTTATGTATCTGCCTGGGGTCTTGGTATTTCCTTGAGCACGCATGAGGTATGTATGTATCTGTTGGTATCTTAGTGCACTTTGTTGTTTCAGAGTAGCACTCTATAATTTGGCACATGCCTATGAGTGTATATGCACGTACACCATAGGTCCGAGCTGAAACTAATTATGATTAATTTTCTCGTTCTGTGATGTGCGCTTACATTAATACCATTGGCACCTTTGTAAATTCTATAAGCTAAATCCAATATTTTAGGTGTTCTGCGAGAACTCAAGTCACCTTCGTAAATTCTAAAAGCCAAGGAGATAGGGTGCATGATTCAGTTAGTTACAAAATTGCAGCAGCCAAAACACTAACCATGTTCCACATAGAAAACCATTAATTACAGATATAAAACGAACGGCTTATAGCATTGTGCTGTGCAACTGTTTGTTTTTTAGAACTCTATTCTGAAAATTCTAATCCTGTATAATGCTGCAACAGGTCAAACGAAGAAGTTGAACCTAAAGAAGGGCAGGGAAGAATTACAGCTTCGTGTGGCCGGCTGGTTCAGGGGACGTGCAGGGCGGGCGCGGCACCGGGTGCCGGGGTAGGCTCCTGGGCACTGGCTATCTCGCGGACGGGCCACACGGCGAGGGCAGGGTCGTGGGCGCCCGCTATCTCGCTGATGGATTACACACTGTGAGCGGCAACAATCGGCGGTGGCGATTGTGCAGGGAGCGACTGAGCGGCGCAGGGCTCACGAGGTATCGATGCAGGCAGGAGACGGGGTTGGTGGGAGGCATCGAGGTCAAGGGCGAGGGGAGCTGATTTAGTTGAGTTTCCGTATTAGTTTGCGATCATAATTGCGTGATTGCAGGGGACGCGGGCTGGTAGTTGGAATATTCCTTCGGTGGTGGAGTATGGTCAGTCATGAGAATTTGCTAAGTGCACACCGTGGAGGCATTAGATCAATAATGACTGTTGGATTGAGATTTGTGGGACTAATTGTATGATGCTGATTGGTTCGTATGTTTTGTGGAACTAATTGCTAAGTGCACATAAGAAAATTCTTGTTTGATTGTTTAATATTAGTGGAGATGGAGATGGAGATGGAGAAGTGGAGATGGAGATGGAGATGGAGAAGACACGCTACTCCAGCCCGACGCAGAAGTAGTCCACAACTCTCCTGACGTGCTAACGCTTATTAATCGATATCACAATCACAAATTCACAATACATAACTGCATATATGCACGCCCTCTAGCTAGCTCAATACTACGTACGTAGCTCGAGCCTAGAGCAGGTCAGCCATGAGCTTGAACTCCTCGACGCTGACGGCGCCGTCGCCGTCCCCGTCCATGCACGCGATGATCTCCGCGCAGTCCTCGGCGCTGGCGGTGCCCATGAGCCCCAGCACCCTGGCGAGCTCGTCGGGGCCCAGCGCGCCGTCGGGTCCCGCGAAGGACTCCAGCGCCGGGACGGCGGCCTGCAGGAGCGCGCCGAGCGCGCCCAGCCCGAGCTCGCCTGCGTTCATCACGTCCAGGAACTCCTCCCCGCACACTCGGCCGATACGGCCGGCGTCAACGCC
>NW_024116959.1:0-13927 GCF_003073215.2 Triticum urartu
TCGTCGTGTACTCGGGCTCCTCGGACCGGACGCCCAAGGTGTGCTGCATGTCCGACCTTCGGTGCCCTCCTGCCCGTCCTCGTCGGACGAGACTTGCCTGCTCCCTCCCCGTGTGCCCATCCGTGCTCTGACATACGTGGCTTGATTTGATTGAAACAAAATAACGCCTCGACCCCACCTCTTAAAATCAGGGGGAGATAATTAGATTATAGAAAGAAAAAAGGAAAAAAAACAGCCGTAGGATGAAGTGGGAGTACGGATGGAAGTATGGAGAGAGAGCAGGCAAGCCGGTGCGTCTACGTGGCTCGATCGCACAGCACAGCCCAACACAGCACAACACAGCATAGCAACAGCGCCTCGCAACAACGAACCGTAAACTTTCAACTCCGAAACCGACCAGGCAGGCGCCAGGAGGCTCACCTCGAGAGCACCGGCAGCGACAACTCGGAGACCAAACGCCGCCGGTTCCTTCTCCTCCTCCTGCTGCTCCTCGGGGCGGCTCCGGCTCGACCTGGTGTGCACTGCACCACACAAACAGATCAAAACCAGGCAGAAGAAAATGTACATACAGAAGAAAAGGAGCAGAGCACCATTCCGTCCAACACCTGCCATGCAACATGGACTCCACCTGGTGTGCAAAAAGCACTCACAGGGAGAGGTTTATCCGGCTTGCCAGATTTCAGGGGCCTAAAAACCAGTTTCAAAGTTCAGCGAGTTTTTGATGCTAACGCCCACATTTAATAAGTGGCCTAAAGGATCAGAGCAAAGGGTGAGAAAGCTGTCCCGTTTGCTCATAAATAGGATGAGAACGAAAAGTAACTAAAAACGAATAAGAGATACATGTGCAATCAGAATTAAGAAGCAGATGCCTCCAAGCACCGGCACATGGTGTAGTGCTGCTCCACGTACTCCATTTTTTTTCCTGATCACTGCTCCACGCGGATGGGAAAATTTGTACAGGCTTGGAGGCACAACTAGGGTAAATCTTTAAGAATAGCTCTCCTGCCGGTTCACTATATCAAGAATAAAAATTAGGTGCGCGTATGAGTAATCTGATCACTTGCTGTACACCCAAAATCCAATTTGCGCATGTTCTAATTTTATATGTTTGTTCCTTTAAAAAAATGCCATGTAGTTTTTAAAAACCGTTCATTAATTTTAGAATGTTCATGTAGTTTTATGAAAAATATTCATGTATTCAAAATATGTTTGTACAGGTTGAAAAATGTTCACCCTTTTCTAAAAAAAATCATGTAATTTAATAAGTGTTCAGATACTCAAAAATATTTTCATAATTTAAAAAAAATCACGCTCTTTAAAAAATCCATGTGATTCAAAAGGTATTTATGCATTTCAAAAAGAATGTCGATGCATTTTGAATAACAAATATACAATTAAAAAGTGAGTGGGTGTTTGAGAGATGGTGTATGTACTAGGTGCAAGGCGTAGCTCGGGAAAGGCGACCATCACATCCAGCTCGCCGAGATTAGTTTTAGAACTATTAAACATTACCTTGAAATGATGGTGTCCAATGGCATGTGTACGTGGATTTTGGGGTTTAGGCAGCGATCAATATCATCACCTTGGGATTGACCATGTTCAGACGCATTGCGATCAGGTGGACACCGTGACCATGCTCGGTGAAGGTGGGAAGGAGAATAAGCGACAACACGAATTTGGGCTATCTTGAAATAGATAAGGTGGACCAGTGGAGGGGTCTTAAGTTGTGCTTATTGTGCTAGAAGCATGCATTTTTTCTCCGGTTACAACGCACGGGCATGTTTGCTAGTAAAATAAAAAGAATATAGAAATGTAATGTTATGAGAAGTAGTATGGACCGTGGAGCCCATAGGACCCAGCAAGAGCCCAACCGGACCAGACGAGAGGCCAGGCCCAACTCGCGTTACTCTAGTCCAATGTGGGCTAAGTGAGTGGATAAGTAGCTAGGTCACAGTGTGTGGAGGGAATCAAAAGATCATAACCCTAGACCGACTGCCTATGGGGAATCCCTTCTCCCACCCATTGGCTCTATTTCCTTGATCCCCTTCTTGCCGTTCATCCAAATTGTATCCAAACTCGTGCTAGGTCAAGAAGAGAAACTTGAGGACCTCATGATCCTTGTCATTTGGTATCAAAGCACCATTCCTACCCACCGCTTTAAATCTGGACCATGTGCACACCCGTAGTCTCAAGGTTGTCATGGCAGAGTTGGATCTGCAGAAGCAGATGACGGGGCGGATGAAGAGTGTGGCACCATCGACAAGCGCTCATGGAGATTCAACAGTTGTTGGAAAAGAAGGAGGGCCTCCTCCTCCCATGCAGAATACCCGAAAACAACATCAACAGTTTCAAGCTCACGCTGAAACATCCAAATTAAAGGTGCTTCTTATCATCAAAGACAACAACAATCTAAGGGCCCCCCCTGAGATAACAACATCAAAAGAAGCCAGTCAAACCCAATACACCCAATGGAAGTGACATGAACTCTTACTTTCGAGATACTTGATTTAACTTGAAGAGCCTGGGCACAACACTATAGATTGCACCAAACCCAAAGCTTGTCATATCTGCAAAATGAGTACTCATCTGATTGATGCATGTCCTATTAGAAAACATCCACATCAAGTTACTAGGTATATTGGCAGTGCTGCTCGAGGTCACAATTTCTATCATGTGGAATTGCCAGTGGTTAATGCTCAGAGGCTTGGATCCTTACATAATGCGGGTGTGGTGTCTGATGAAGCTGGGAATGTTTCCACAGAAGAACTATAGCTACTGAATTTGTTGTGATCTACAAGACCAGTGGGCCATGGAAAACTAGATCTCTTTATGATTGGACCTTCTTAGTGAAATTTCCACCTGAATTTTGTGTAGCTCAAGTGGCTAGATACCGCTATTTTGATTTGACAAAGGAAGGGGTTACTGTCAATGTAGAGTATTGGAATGGGAAGATGGAAGTTCACTTTGAAATGCAGCATATCTAGGATAAGATTAGAGGCATGAACCCTAGATGGTGTGATGGATGGTATTTGACTAACTCACATCATTCTTTGGTTTGTTAGTTGATGAAGAGAGGCGGGCAATATATTTCAACACCCCCCTCAAGTCTAGACTTGTTTAGTCCATCGACGTGGGATTTATGTAGGCCGCAGAATTTTTAATACTGTGTTGGCAGGGTCTTGAACTCCAGACCTCCTGGCTCGGATACCATATTGATTTCATGCACCAGTCAACTCATCCAAAAATCCGAACTGATGGAGGGAGTCGGGCCATATATTTCAACATATAGCTCTAAGATTCCTTTAGAAAGGCCCTTCTACAGGGATGGTGAATTTCAGTTGTTGAAGATTGAAGTGAAAGAGCTGGATGTAGAGACTGAATAGGCCATGGAACATCTCCCCGCCACAGGCAACAAGAACAAAGAGTTTATAGATATTAATAGCACCAAGATCCTAGGTAGTTTGAGGCTAGTTCAGATAAAGGCTCTAGATCTAGCTAGTTCCTCTTCCTTGACTTCAAGTGACAAAGGCGTTGGCTCACAAAGTAGTAAGTAGTGTGCAAAAATCTTCCTCCTAGGTTACTAATCAACAAACATCTGAGATATCGCTCTCCAGGCTCCAAGACGGTGTTCCTCCATCTCTTCAAGCTGTTAGAAGCGAATTGCTGGGTCTCATCACTAGAGACCACCCTGATGATGAATATTGTTTCAATCCTCTTCGAGATATGGACTGACTAGTGACATTGGACAGTTTAACTATGACATTGGCGAAGATGACATAGTTGAAGAATCCATAGAGAAGTCTCTGATCAATGATGAACAACAAACTGCATCATATAAACTTCGAGTTCACCCCGGTGGCAGATGCGGGCAATGGCACCTTGAAGATATTTGATAGGCGGACGAATCTATGGGACCGGACAGATTCATTGCAACAGCGGTTGGCGTCGAGGTGGGCTGGGCGGCGGCTTTGGGTCCAAGAGCAGCGAGAGCGAGTGGTGGAGGGGTGCAGTGGCAGATGGGGAGGGGTACGGATGTGATTTAAGGGTGGGGACGGGTTTTTGGCCCAAGTAGCGTACAGTTAAGACTTCGTGAGCAGTCTCCTCCATTTTGGGGCCAGAGTGGGGGGTATTTAACACTTCGGAGTGTACGCGCCAAGATGGGATGAATGGGGGAGACTGTGTTGATTTGCCATGACTCCTAAACTGTAGGGATGGGAACATCACACCTGCCAATAATTTACGCCATCACATCACATATAACAATGATATTAAATATCTAGACTCTAGTCATGCAAACACCACGTTTGATGGTAATTGTTAAATTGTGATCCAAATTCTACCATGTTGGACTAGACTTAGTACAAACGATTTGAGCATTGCGTTGATGTCGACGGTACGAGTACAACTCGTTTACTTGTCCTCAAGGACTCTTATGTATTGCCCTCATATATACCCATGTAGTCGCACCTAAAGATGACATGTCATCTCGTTCTTGTAATACTCGTCCATCATAGTGATTGCGCCTTCGGGCGTCCGTGGTTTTCTCCCACAAGGGTTTCCACGTAAAAATCCATGTCTCGTGTCTTGTTTGATCTCGTTTTATCTAATAAGTGGTATCAAGGCGTAAGGTCTTGAGTTCAAGTCCTGGCTTTGGCAGTTTATCCCAAAATTCCTGCCCCCCTCTGTGTCCATGAATAGGATCCATACCTCCGAGTCTATTCACGTGTTAACTTCCCGCGTCATACGTGAGAGGGGATGTTGAAGTGTATATATGGAGCCCTTTTCATCAGTTCACACTTTTGGTTGTGTTGTCTAGTGCATGAAGCTTAATTTCAACCCACTAAGTCGGCACCACTTCATATCTTATGTTGCGGAGTAGTAGGGCATCTTTATGCTATTATGCCCTCCGATGAACATATCTCCTTTTGGATGCTTCAAACATCCGTGACACGCGTGGCAGCGCTCGTAGTCCATGACACCCCTCATCATGTGATTGATCTTTCGACATATCTCATGGCATCCACCTGCAAAGCAAGCAAAAGTAAAGTAGGCATATTATATTTCAGAATAAAATAAAAAATAAAAAATGTTACATTCATGTGGAAACGCACATACATACTCCAAGGTATATGGTACATAGCACAAGGTTTATGTATGAAAAGAAGTGGTCTTCATGTATCACTTCAACACATGCGGCAGACCTAGAGTAGCAAGCACTACAAGGAAACATATATTTATCAACCATTGTTTACATGGCACCCCTACCCACATTATATATTTGCATTTATTCTAGCTACAACCTAAGATACAATCCAAGACCCCAAAGTTCCCAAGGTCACGACACTACCACAATGGATGTACATTGGCATCCTATATATTTGTTGTCCAGGATTACACGGGAAACAACCACATTGGAAGCAACTTCTCGATGACTGATTTAGGAAATGTGCATCTTTCCTCATAGTACGATCAGGGGAATGAATGTGGCAGACTTCACTATATCTCTTACGGTGAACAGGGCTCATCGCTCCTGCTGAGCAAATAGTATATGACGACATTTGTTGTTTCATAATTATTATTTGTATGCTATAGGTTTACTATGCATTCAACAATGTCACACTTGTTAGTTGTTAAATGTTCATAGCAGGCAAGGAGGTCTATGATGTTCTACTATTACTAAGCACCAATTAATTGTGAAGGACCCAGAGTCTCTAACATTTTCTTGGTCCCTAGTAGTGTGACCAAGCAAGGGTTGGTAACTAATGATGAGAGCTTTAGCCACCCAGAACAGGATGTTGGTTGCTAACTACCTCTAGGGACTGGTGAGAATACATAACTAGCAACCAATATACAAAACTCCACAGCAACATTACATAACCAATATGTGGCCAGATCCTTCTGCCCAATTGAGAGTGCATTGGATATAGAAGAAGCTGGACAAGTGAACTTGCTTTATAAACCAACTAAATGCAATTGTATGGGAATCAACTTCTCATTTATTGCCGACAAGCACTAGGCATTGCCATTCGACTAGTCTATCAGAGTATCCTACGAAATCAGGTCCAGTAGGCGCAGGATGCGTTAAGCCATTCAATCTAAATAAGGTATCCAGAAAACATACCATAACAGGGAATATCATCAATAGTCGAGACATGCAGCACACGCGTAGGCTCGGTATCTTCCTCCATCTGGAGCTCTGGAATGAGCATGAGCTCAGCGAAGAACAACCTCTTTGTAGGGTCATTACTCTTCTGGGGAATGGCGGTGAAGTTGACATGAGCATATGTCGTCCCACACTCCTCAGAAAAGCAGTTAGATGTCAAGGCTTCACCGAGGTCAAACTTGTGCTGCTTGTTGACAATTGTTATAGAAGATCTTGTTAGCTCATCAACCGTAGAGTTATATCAAAAGAAAAATACCAGAATGATAAGTTGTGTGTGCAATGCATACCTCGGTCTTTGTGGCATTGTAATGCGCCAAGGCAAGGCAAGCAAAGTGTTTTAGTTGTGCTCCATGAGTGGGGTTACGGTTTGAGAAGCGTGCTTCCATGTCCTCGGCGGTCAGATACTCTTCCCTGCAGGAGAAGTAAGCTAATTAGCACTTATTTTATTACATTAGGTAGATAAAATTATTTTGTATCTTTGGTAGCTCCATGTTTCATTGATAATTTACATGGCCTTTGTCCTTCTAGATAACACAGATAGATACATAGGTGTTTAGAATGGGTAGAAAAACATAAAACATGCAAATTCTTGTTTTTTATTAATAGAACATCAACAACGAAGAAAATGAATAATACGTTTTAGGAGTACTTTTGAGATCCTTATTCAAAAACCAATTCTGATTCTAACATCACACATATCTGTCATTTACAAACCAATTTGCCGATGCCACTTATAGTCACGGTAATATGCAATGAGATGTGCATCTATTTATGTATCTAGCTAGTGATTAAACCAAGCGTGGCCGTCTCTCCAGTACATGCATATTTGATCTGTATGTTCATTAACTAGTGGTGGAGTATGTAGTGATGAGAGCGAAGTCAAAAATAGTGAGTGTCCTTACTTTGTGTCTCTGGCATGAAAAAAATGATGTCTTCTCTTGAGTAGCTCCATGAATAATTTAGATGGACATCGTCGCATGAATTATGTACCAGCTTAAAACACAATTTGGATTCTAACATCAAACATAGGAGTATAATGCATGAACAAACCAATTAGTCGCTGCCTCCATGTTTTACATCTATCTATCTTTTTTTTTGCGAAACGCATCTATCTATCTATCTACTGAGTAAGCCAAACATGGTCGTGTTTCTACTTTCTAGTGCATGCATAGGTTAACTGTATGTTGATTAACCAGTGGACAGTGGTGGACAAGGGAGCAAGTCGAAAAGTGGGTGTCCTTACTCCATGTCGCTGGGCTGCGGGTTGCGGTTGACGACTATATGCTCCGGCCAGCCCTTGGCGATCCAGCGGTCCAAGCGGAGATTCTCCTCCTTGAAGGCCCGGAAGGCAATTTTGGCCTCCTCCGTGTCGCACCCGCTGTCGTCCATCTTCTCCAGCTCGTTGGCACGCTCCAGGGCCTGCCGCTGCAACTCCGCAGGCGTTATGAACCATATCCCCAGCTCCCCCCTTTCCTTGATGGCATGGGTCGGGGCGCGCGGGACACGCGGGAGCCTCCTCCATGTCCCCGGCTTCCTCTTCCTTGCCGGCGCCGCCGACTTGCTCGACATCGACGCACCGGAGCCGCCCTCCATCGATTTGGACTAGGAATAGGTGATTCCTGTTGCCTAGGTTTTTGCCGAGAAGAGGGAGAGGTGCGCCGTCCCGAACCGCTCGCTATTCTTATGCCTAAATCCTAAAAAGTGGTCGAGTGCTACTTTGTCTTAAAGAGCACTCGGGCTCGTGCGACGTCCGATCGAGATCTTGCGGTCACGCGCATTTTCCAGTGGGCTCAGGGGAAACCGTCGATGCGCGCGCCAGGTGTCCCTTGGTCGTGGTGGTCGAGACCCGTTGGTTCTCGAGTGCGGTTGCTTCTCTCATCCCCTCTCCTGTTCCTCTCCACTCCCCCTCCCATTCGAAACTGCCCCGAGCCCAGCGACAGATCTCGTTCCAATCCCCCCAACTCCTCCCCCAAATCCAGCGCGAGAGCAGCCGGCGGCGTGTCGGCGATTCGGCGCTTGTCTTCCATTGGCGCAGAAGGGCAAAATCGCGGCGAATCCCTGGTATGCCTCCATGCCTATCGATCTCTTACGGTCATCCGCGTTTAGGAACACCAAATCGATGTGCTCTGCCGCTCCGCCGCGGACAGAGGAGGAACGGCGCGCGTTGACGGGTCTCCGCGGTGCCGAATCGCGGCGGGTCGACGCGCCCCTGCACTAAGTTGATGAAATCGAGTAGCAGATGGTAGAAATTGTTTGGAGCACTTGTTAATTTGGAGATGGACGACGACACGGGGCATTTCGTGTTCCTAGGCTACTGGTGAACTGGGATCCGTAGGTTTCGAAGGCAAGCCTTGGGGCTGTAGTTTTCTGGTGTTGTAGATATGGAGGTCGATCCTGATTAACGACTGACCTGCCTGAATATGGTTCATGTGTTGCCTGCGCAGGAGTGTTTGATAGTGTTTTTGATTTAGTGTACGAGAATAATGCTTCTCTCATGTCAATGTTGCCTTTGTTTTGTGAGTGACTTGCCTCATATGGTTGATATGTTGCCTGCGCAGGTGTTTTTGACAGTGTGTTTTCATTTAGCGTAGGACAGTAATGCTTCTCTCATGTCAATGTTGCCCCTGTATTGTGAGTGACTTGCCTGACATGTTTCATGTGTCGCCTACGAAGGTGTTTTGAAAGTGTGTTTTTGGTTTATTGTAGGACAGCAATGCCTGTCTCATGTTAATGTTGCCCTTGTTTTTGTGAGTGACTTGCCTGATATGGACCGTGTGTTGCCTACGAAGGTGGGTTTGACAGTGTGTTTTGATTTTTAGTGCAGGAAAGTAATGATTTAGCAATGGAAAATGCACATGTGACTTTGTTGTGTGTGTGTGTGACGTAGGAAGTAATCCAGTAGAGGGAGGTTAATAGGGCTATTTGTAGGACAGTTTTAAGCATTTCACGAGGATTCATTTTGTGATTTTCTGTTCTATGCGCCTTTATTTGTTTCAGATTTTGTAGGACATGTAGAGGGAGGGTAATAGGGCCAATTATAGGATAGTTGTAATATAGTGAAAATCAGATAGTTTACAACCCTTTTCACTGCCCACTTTTTGTAAGTTGCTGTTTGTTAAGTTCAGTAAGAATTTAGTAAAACGAAATTCGTTGGATGATATAGAGTTCTTTCAAAATCATTTTTCTAATGTGCTTTTTATGATGAATCTCACTGTTTTGTCTTTTAAATATGCAGCAGAAAATAGATGGCTGGGACAAGTCATAAGTCTAAACAGGATGGACCTGCTGGATCAAGTCATGACGACCTTGCATCTCATGGGAATGAAGAGCATCAAGCACAGGTGTGCACATGCCCAGGAAGTTTTATGTTCTTCCTGTACATAACAGAGTTTGTTTTTTTTTCATTTTTTATTGATTTATGTGGTTTCCATCTCCCAGCCACGGAGCAGTGCACTAATAACTGGGCACAAGCGTATGAGAACTAAGGCAGTTGTCCATCGGGGGAAGCGACCTGATGATATCATTAGTACTGAGAATAGTAATGAGAGCCAAGCTGCAGATGTGGGGAATAAAAATGTTGAAGGTGCAGACGTCGAGCAGCCTCCAAAAGCAAAACGCCAGAAGACGGGAGGAACTGAGGTATTTTGCATAGTTGCCTCAGTTTCACTGAGCAGTCCTGACCAAAAGGGTGTCATCATCGGAAAAGAATTTGGTGGCATTCTGGACCTTGCAGCGAGTAGCATGCCCGGAGATCTCAGCCAGTGGATAATGAAGCATTACGACCCGGAGATTTCGCAGATAGTCATTTCAGAAAGGGGGAAGATTCCTGTAGATGCTGCAAGTGTCCGTAGGATATGGGGTTTGCCCAACAGGGGCAGGAAGGTGTGCTTCGAGAATCGGCCTGAAATCACAAAGGCAATGTACAGTATTTACAACATCACATCCAAGAACTCCCCAACCCTCACAGAATGGTGCAAGATGATCGTTGACATGGGAGGATCTCATGATGATGATTTTGTCCGCGCTTGGCTAGCTCTTGTTTTTTCGTGCTTCCTTGCCCCTTCAACTAGTTTGAGTATTTTCCCAAAAAGCTTCCCGGCGGTCATGGATGTCAATGGAATAACGGAAACCAATATATGCCAGTTTGTTGTTGATCAATTAAAGCTTGCGTTCACTTCGGGGCGTGCCAACAAGAAGGCTGTTTGTTGTTGTGTTTTCCACCTTGTTGTAAGTGCTTCAAGCTGTTTTGTTTTTTCAAGCATCCTTTTGTTTAGTTACCTTCTCCTTTCTTTTTGCATTCATTAGCTAACTTAAACTTTTTGATCTTTCTCCGTGTCTCTATGCAGCTGTTGTACCTAGACTCTCTGGATGTTGATGAGCCAATCCCGAACTTGGTACCAAGGGTTTCAGTTTGGAATTCAGATTTAATCTCCAGAGTTATCAAGAAGGACAGGAAGGCTCCAGGAGAATATGGCCAATTGCGGGTAACTGAATTTTTCTGTTTTAGTATACATATCATTGTCATATTGTTTTTAGGAAACACTACCATTTTTTTAGAGTAGGCAATTCACTTTCAAAGAGCAAGCAAGGTAATGTATCTTTTTGGGCAAGTGCCATACATATATTTTCAAGTATTTCCAAGTAGTTATCAGACTTATTCGAACCTTCTCTCAATTGCCATGTACACAGTTGGATAATGTTCACAGGAAGGATTTGTTTTGTTCTTGTATCTAATAGTAGCTTCTGTAGTACATTTTTTAGCTCTTTTTTCTGTCTGAGCAATTTACATGTTGAAAAGTAGCAAATTTACACAACAACACAAGCAACTTATGTTCTGGAAACTGGCAACTTGCATACTAGTTCCTCATTTTTTGTTGATTACAGTATCAACTAATAGTAGGCAACAGGGGGAAGTGGCATAATGGTTGCAGGAATTTTCAGACTATTAGTAGTACTATTTTCCTTCATTTTTCTCAGGTCTTTTTTGGTATGGGAGTGCCAGAATTGTTGTCACTCATAGTTTTTTTAATCTTCTTTTGGCTATAAAACCACCAGCTCAAGACGGAGTTTCCCCGGTGTGCGGATGATAGCTTGTTTGGCAGTATGGACCACATCACCAAATTTGTTGCAGCAAGATTGCCCGAGTTATATGACAAATCAGTAAGTTTATCTAGCACTTTGTTTTTTTCCTCTCACTGTTGTTCCCCTTTTTTATCGTCATTTGTACATTCAACCATTTTTTCAGAATCTTCAATAGAAGATATGTACTTATCATGTTCTCTACCATCCACTTTTATGTTTTACAGAAGCAAAAGAAGCTCACAGGGTTGGTGCACGACATGTGTTCTGTAATTTCACATCCAGTTGGGAAGCTCGTGACTGGGGTTGGGAAGATAGATGATGATGAATGGGGGACAAAGGAGGCAGATCCTACTACTGCGGAGACAAGCAGGCGGCAGTCTAACAGAAGGGGCAAGCGAGTACCAGCCAGAAGAGACAGCTTACCAAGTGAGGAGGAGTCGTTTAATTCTGACAGCGACGACAGCGAGGCAGCCGACAGTGAAAGTGAGGGAGATGGCAGGGATGAAGGTAGTGATGAAAGCGACACCGATGGCAGTTCAGACAGCGATGACGGTCATGATGGATCAAGTGGAGTTCAGGGGAAATCAAGTAGCCAGGGAGCACGACAAACGGTTGATCACCACCAGGGGGCAAGTGCTGAGATGGGAGGTAAAGACGGAACTGTGGGGAACGAGGACAATGATGATGATGAAGAAGAAGAGGACGACGAAAAAGTAGATGATGAAGGAAAGGAGGACGATGATGATGAAGAAGGCGATGGGGATGACAAAGACAAGGAAGATGATGGGTAGCGGAAGCAGGATGAAGATGATGAGGATGACAGCGGAGGTGGCAACGGTGGTTTAGGTACCAATGGTGGCTCCGATCGGGATGGGGATCCCACAGCTGAAAATGCAAGCAGCGATGATGATGAACAATGCACGCTGCAATTTCTGATTGAAAAGAAGAGGAACAAAAAGGCAAAAGGATTGGATGAGGCAGATAGGATATCTATCAGAGACCTTGTGATGACAGAATTCAAGACTGCTGTTTCCCTAAAACCACGCTTCCCTGTTTTTGAAGTGAAAGAAATGTTGGATATTGATGACATATCCATGGCAACCGAAGCGAGGAGGGTGTTCAAAGAGTTGTTGAGGGGGGAAGATTTGGATATGGTCTTCACATTCAACCCCAAGCAAATATTCCCAAAGGCGACTCAGCAGAAAATAATGAGAGAACTTGGTGCTCTAAATGAAGCTACAGAACAGAAGACTGCTTGTCGAAACCAACTACCACCACTCCCGCCATCAAAGAAGATGAAGAAAACTGTTAGTTTTGTATTGGAGCCATCTGTGATGAATGAAACAGCAATTCATCTGCAGGCATATCATGCCGAAAATCCCGGTTACGGCCAAGGGGGGAAGTCAAGGCAGTCAGCCATGAAAAAATCCGGTCCTCCCCAGCAGCAACAAGAGGCATTTTCTAAAACAAAAGAGGCAATCCATGGGAATGCCAAAACACAGGTGGTAAAGAGTACACCATCAAGCTCGGCAGCACCCCCGTGCAGCAAAGTTGGAGATGAGGCAGTACCTACAGGAGTAGATTCAAAGCAGTCGGGTAATTTTCATTCCCAATGTCAAGCAAGTGGATCACATATTCTGGCAACTCAGTCTAAGGAGGAAGCAAGGCCAGCTGTTTTTCAGGCAAGTTCTGCAGAGGAAACACTGGACCCCACAAAAGTAAGGCCAGTTCAACTCAAGAAGGGACCCATAGTGCTAGTAAGCACAGGAAACAACAGCAGAACACAACCACTAGGTGACTTAAATGGTCAAGTGCCTCCTCTGTCTCGGGTCAAGTGCCTCCTTTGTCTCGGGGGAATGTGATGCAGTCAGCCAATGGTATCCAGAGGGCCAAGGTGCAAGATTTCAACGCATCACCTGAGGCTGCTCCATTAAATCATGCAGGACACAAAAAGGAGAAAGAGAACATCCCTCCGGTGTCATGTACGGAGATGAATAGGATACAAGACCTGCCCGAAGCTGTAACCATGGGAAAAAGTCCGGAACAAAAGTTGCTAAGAGCCCTAGGGAAATTGCTTGTCTGCTCAACTGTACTTGCCCAACCTGAGGCCACAAGTGTTCCAGAAGCAGTAGAAGCAACTGGCCAGGGGAACACTTCCCATTTCTCTCATGTGGAGGAGATGTACCATGAATTCATGCGTGTTAGTGGGAAGACAACCAATGCACTAGAAATCAATGTTCTAGATGTGAGTGAGCTGTTTGCAAGGTGTGTTGATCCAAACAACAAGAATGCCCAATCCAACTCCCCAAATCACAGCTCAGCGAATAAAGATAAACAACATTTTGAGCAAAGGGACACCGAAAGATCAAATGACTTTTTCAGAGAGTACTGCCCAGCACCAAGTTTCGATCTAGGCATAGATGATTTGCACACAAGATCTGCAGACAACACAACACATCAACATGTCGGGTCAAGCACATTTACAGAGCATGAGTTCAAGGAACTCCCAGTACATAACCAGCCAATCATCAATATAACCAATGATGATTATCTGTTGGAGGTTGAAGGCATGGACGAACCGTGTGTTCAAGCAGAAGGAAATGCGTACCAAACACCTGAAAAAAGTTGCAACCAAGGAGAAGTGGGGTCAGGCAGCAAGGTTTACAGCAGTAGTAGTTCAGG
>NW_024116960.1:0-12601 GCF_003073215.2 Triticum urartu
AAGAAGGTTTTTTTTTTTTTTTTTTTTTTTGCGGGGAAGTTATGCACAGAAGTTGTTTCATGAACATATACCTAATCTGGTGTTATCATGTGAAGCATAGGGGGAGCATATTCAGTTACCTGGAGCAACATATCCAATGGATCCTCTTATTCTGATGGAGCTAAGGGAATTTGCAGAAGCTTCGCTTCCACCTTCATTAAGAATTCTAGCGATACCAAAATCCCCAATACGAGCCCTCATGTCACCAGTGAGAAGAATGTTGCTTGGCTTGAGATCGCAATGGATGATGGAAGGTTGGCAACCATTGTGTAGATAGTCTAAAGCATCCACAAGGTCAATAGCGATATCTAACCTCTGTGACAAGCTGAGTGTTCCATTTCTGTTTTGACTTTCAATGTCTGGGTGGATCCAGCGGTCTAAGCTGCCATTAGGCATGAGCTCGAAGACTAGTGCTCTGAAGTCTTGGCCTTGGTGGTTGATGCTTGAACAGCACGTGACGATTTTTACAAGGCAACGGTGCTTAACTCTTCTTAGTGCCTCACATTCATCCTGGAAGCTTTTGTAGGATCCGGATTGCTGCAGATTAAACACCTTCACAGCCGCAGCGAAATTTTCTAGAGTACCTTTGTATACAGTACCATATCTTCCCTTCCCGAGCAGATTGGCTTCTGAAAACCCATCCGTTGCTTTGAGTATGTCGTTGTATGAAACCATTGGAAGGTCAATCTTGGTCGTCTGAGGTGACCGTAGTTCTTTCCTCAACCCTGGCTTAAATTTTGTGTACAGAAATCCAGCTAAAGCAAGAGCTGCAAGGAAGACCAGGATACCTCCTGTTGTAGGGACAACTATTCTCAGAGACTTTGGCAAGCCTTTCTTGGAGCTTGGGCATTTTGGCAGTTGAATCTGTGGTATTCCACCACATAACTCATTGTTGCCAACAATTGATAGTCCAGTTAAATTCCTGAAAATCCCTTCTTTTGGTACCTCACCTTGTAAATTGTTGAAGGATATGTCGAGGTGGAACAGTGATGTTGAATAACCTAGGAGTTCAGGTATTGGCCCTGATAGATCATTATGTGCAAGATACAATTCCTCCAAGCTGGTAATATTGCTCAGGTCCCCTGGAATGCTTCCATTCAGTTTGTTGTTCGTCAAATTCAGCACAGTAAGCCCTTTTATGTTCTTCAAACTGGGAGGGATGTTTCCTTGGAATGAATTGCCATCCATTAAGAGGGTTTCCAGGACTACGCAGCCACCAATGGTTGCAGGTATTTTACCAGACAGTTGGTTCCCGGATAGAAGAAGCTGCCCGAGATTTACCAACTTACCAACTTCTGAAGGAAGAGGTCCCTTCAGCAAGTTGTAAGACAAAGCCAAATATATTGAGATCGATGATAGTTGCATAATTTCACTTGGAATTGTGCCATTAAGATGGTTTCTTGATAGATCTAGTTGTGAAAGTTTGGTCAATTTTCCGATGCTTGATGGGATTGGTCCCTCCAAGCTGTTGAAGCTTGCATCAAACTTAGACAGACCGGTGAGGTTTCCAATGGAGGACGGGATAAATCCTGATAAGTTGTTGTAGCCCAGGTGTAGCTCCTTCAATTGTGTAAGCTTCCCTATGCTATCAGGAATTATCCCGGTGAGTAAGTTGTGACCAAGATGAAGCACCTCCAGACCTATGAAATTTCCAATATCTGATGGGATAGTACCAGATATATTGTTGGCCAAAATACTTAGCTCTTGGATGTTTGTGGATAAGTTAGACACTGAGGTTGGCAATTGCCCCGAGAACCTGTTTTGTTCTATAGACATCAGTCGCAGCCTGCTACAGTTTGTCAAAGAAATAAGGAATTGCCATTCTCGCTCATTGTTTGCCTCGAACTTGTTCACATCCAGACAAAACCATCTAAGATACTGCAATCTTCCCAACTCCGAAGGGACAACCCCACTGAATCCGTTATTTGGAGCATCAAAAACCTGGAGTCTGGAGAGATTAGTTAGTGATGGAGGCACAACTCCAGTAAATTGATTGTCCCCCATTGCAAACTGTTGCATGTTTGGAAGGCCTCTCCCCAGATCAGCTGGTAGACGGCCGTGCAGGTTGTTGTCCGCCACATAAAATCTGTGCAGAGATGACTGGTTGTACAGCGAAAGAGGAAACAAACCTGAGAGGTTATTTATGGCCAGCTGAAGGAACTCGAGAGATGGGATGTTCCCAATGCCCTCAGGGATCGATCCCTGGAGATGGTTAGCTGCCAGGGACAAGATGGACACCTGGGAGAGGTTCCCTAGTGATGACGGGATGGTCCCGGTGAGGCTGTTGTTGTATAGGTGTACAAGACGTAGCGATTGCATGTTGCCGATCTCAGAAGGTATGCTTCCTTGCAACCCCTTATTGTCAGCAATTACCATCTTCCTGAGGCTGCTGCAGTGGCTAATGTTGCTTGGAATCGCACCGGTGAGCATGTTCCCTTGCAGGCCAAGGTACCTGAGGCGGTGGAGGGAGCCGATGCTGGGAGGGATCTTACCGTACAAGGGGTTGAGGCTCAAGTTGAGTGTGCGGAGGAACGTGAGGTTGCCGACGGCAGGGGAGATGGTGCCGGCGAGCCCCTGGGAGTTGAGGTCCAGAGCGACCACCCTTGATCGGTGCCTCTGGCTGCACGTGACGCCCTCCCAGGCGCAGTAACTGATGCTCCTGTTCCAGGAGGACAGCACCCTTGAATGGTCTGAAATCCTTTCCTTGAATGCTTCGAGAGCGCTCTCATCTCCGTCATGTGCGCGCGTCACCCCCATGGTGGAGAGCAGGAGAAGCACAAGACATTTGATTCCGACGAGGCGCCGTGGCAGCGGTGTACCCCTCCGCCACATGGTTCTGTGCGTGGTTATTTTCACTCTCTCTTCCTTGGTATGGAACATTGGAGCTACAAGTTCTAGCTTTCTGATACAGAATTTGCACGATGTTGGTGTGCCTTTCGCGAAATTAAAATAGTACTGGTACCAAGTTGTCGATGTTAGTGACCTCGGACTGAATCTGACCACTTATGCAGCTGTGTTGAAACTGACGTGCTGTCCCTGATTAATTGCTCCTCAGCTGCACCTGGTCCCAGTGATGTAGTCCAGGAGGTCCCAATGCAATGAATAAAACAATCAAGACTGTCTCTGTCTGATGGGAACCAATTAGCCTGAATTCTTCTATGTTTTTTGTCAAAAAAAAAGAGTATAGATGAGAACGCGTGGCTGGTGTTTAGGGGCCCATAGTTGAACAAGTGCTCGTGTTGGATTTTTTTTGAAGGAAAAGGAAAGTTCGGTGTTTCGTTCCCTTTGAACTAGCCCTGAAGTTGAAGTTGAAGTTGCAGCATGTAGTTTCCCCAGTGAAGTTGATAATTCAACAAAAGAGGCCGGAAGTGCAATAGAATTGACTTTGGAAGACCGAGTCTGCAAAGAGAGTTGGTGTATGTCTTGTGATGTACTGGATACTTTACACACACATTTCTTGAGTTTTGTTCTTCTCACGTAGCACCCCTGTTTCCCCTCTTGAATTAGCCCTGAGGTTGCAGCATGCCAGCATCTAGTTGATACCAACAAAGGATGATACTTCAGCAAAAGTGGCTGGAAGCGCAACACAAGTAACTTGGAAACAAAAGCCAGTGCTGAAATTTGGATTAAACAGTAGGCGAGCCGCGACTTGTTTCTTGCACTTAGCGGCTGGTTGATTCAGAAATTGGTTGACTGGAATAAAACTGATGGAAGGCATATGTTCTTGTGTTCTTTATACCCTAGACCACAGCAATGCTGTCACAAATGATAACGTGTATAAAGTGAATAATACAGTACCAGTTGATAGACTTTACATCACAATATAGTACAGATCTCAATAATATACTTGGAGAACCCATGGTTATCGGCATTTGGTAGTGGTTTCTTCATATGATTTAACATCACTTCACTGACTACTGAGGTAGGCATCTCTGATGGCATGCATCTCTGCAGCAGCATCACTTGTTGACATCCTTTCTCTGGGCAATTGCTTTGAGCATAGGACACAAAGCTGGATGATGGCAGCCAAACATTCCTTGGCTCTGCTTATATTTTCTGTATCAGTGCTATCGTTTGCTTCATCATGCAGCCAGATGTTGGAGTCTGCTATCTCCATGACATTCCCAGATAGACCTGCTGCCTCTGCAAAGTATTGCAGGGTTAACCCATCTCTAAACATATCATCTGTCGGGCACCTTCCAGTAAACATCTCGATCAAGGTGATCCCAAGGCTGTACACATCACCATAAGTAGATACTGGAAGCCCTTCTCCATATTCTACAATGGATTGAAACAATTCGGGGTATAAACAGGTATGCACAGAAGTTATTTCATATACATATATTGTATCTAATTAAGCCTTAAAAAACATATATCTAATTAAATGTGATCATTTCAAGCATAGGGGGAGCATATTCAGTTACCTGGAGCAACATATCCAATGGATCCTCTTATTCCCATGGAGCTAAGGGAACTTGCAGAAGCTTCGCTTGCAGCTTCTTTTAGAATTCTAGCAATGCCAAAATCCCCAACACGAGCCCTCATGTCCTCTGTGAGAAGAATGTTGCTTGGCTTGAGATCGCAATGGATGATGGAAGGTTGGCAACCATTGTGAAGATAGTCTATAGCATCCACGAGGTCAACGGCGATATCTAACCTCTGTGACAGGCTGAGTGTTCCCATTCTGTTTTGGCTTTCAATATCTGGGTGGATCCAGCGGTCTAAGCTGAAATTGGGCATGAGCTCGAAGACTAGCGCTCTGAAGTCTTGGCCTTGGTGGTTGATGCTTGAACAACATGTGATGATCTTTACAAGGCAACGGTGCCTAACTCTTCTTAGTGCCTCACATTCATCCAGGAAGCTCTTGTAGGATCCAGATTGCTGCAGATTAAACACCTTCACAGCGGCAGCAAAATTTTCTAGAGTGCCTTTGTATACAGTACCATATCTTCCCTTCCCAAGCAGATTGGCTTCTGAAAACCCGTCCGTTGCTTTGAGTATGTCGTTGTATGAAACCATTGGAAGGTCAATCTTCTGAGGTGACAGTTGTTCTTTCCTCAATCCTGACTTAAATTTTCTGTACAGAAATCCAGCTAAAGCAAGAGCTACAAGTAAGACTAGGATACCAACTGCTGCAGGGACAGCTATTCTCAGGGACTTTGGCAAGCCTCTCTTGGAGCTTGGACATTTTGGCAGTTGAAGCTGTGGTATTCCACCACATAACTCATTGTTTCCAAAAATTGATAGTCCAGTTAAATTCCTGAAAATCCCTTCTTTTGGTACCTCACCTTGTAAATTGTTGAACGATATGTCGAGGTGGAGCAGAGATGTTGAATAACCAAGGAGTTCAGGGATTGACCCTGACAGATCATTATGTGCAAGATACAGTTCCTGCAAGCTGGTAATATTGCTCAGTTCCCCTGGGATGCTACCGTTCAGTTTGTTGTTCGTCAAATTCAGTACAGTAAGCCCTTTGATGTTCTTCAAAGTGGGAGGGATGTTTCCTTGGAATGAATTGCCATCCATCAAGAGGGTTTCCAGGACCACGCAGCCACCAATGGTTGCAGGTATTTTACCAGACAACTGGTTCCCTGATAGGATAAGCTGTTCGAGATTTACCAAATTGCCAATCTCTGAAGGTAGAGGTCCCTCCAGCAAGTTGTAAGACAAAGCCAAATAAATTGAGATGGATGATAGTTGCATAATTTCCTTTGGAATTGAGCCAGAAAGATGGTTCGTCGATATATCTAGTGCTGAAAGTTTTGTCAAATTTCCAATGCTTGATGGAATCGGTCCCTCCAAGCTGTTGAAGCTTGCACCAAGCCTATAAAGACCAGTGAGGTTTCCGATGGAAGAGGGGATGAATCCTGATAAGTTGGTGGAACTCAGATGTAGCCTCTTCAATTGTATAAGCTTCCCTATGGTCTCAGGAATGGCCCCAGTGAGCAAGTTGCCAGCAAGAATAAGCACCTCAAGACCTATCAAATTTCCAATATCTGATGGAATAGTACCAGATATATTGTTGTTAAAAATATCTAGCTCTTGGATGTTTGTGGACAAGTTAGACAATGAGGTTGGTAATTGCCCCGAGAACCTGTTCTGTTCTATATTTATCTGTTGCAACCTGCTACAGTTTGTCAAAGAAGTAAGGAATTGCCATTCTTGCTCATTGTTTGCCTCAAACTTGTTTCCAACCAGATTAAACCTTCTAAGATACTGCAATTTTCCCAAGTCTGAAGGGACAACCCCACTGAATCCGTTATTTGCAACATCAAAAAGCTGGAGTCTGGAGATATTAGTCAGTGATGGAGGCACAACTCCAGTGAATCGGTTATTCCCAAATCCAAACTGCTGTATGCTAGGAAGGCTTCTTCCCAGATGAGCTGGTAGACGGCCATGCAGGTAGTTGTCCGTCACAAAAAACATGTACAGAGATGACTGGTTGTACAGCGAAAGAGGAAGCAAACCTGAGAGGTTGTTCATGGCCAGCTGAAGGAACCCGAGATGTGCATTGTTCCCAATGCTCTCGGGGATTGATCCCTCGAGATGGTTAGCTGCCAGGGACAAGATGGTCACCTGTGAGAGGTTCCCAAGTGATGAGGGGATGGTCCCAGTGAGGCTGTTGTTGTATAGGTGTACAACACGAAGCGATTGCATGTTGCCGATCTCAGAAGGTATGCTTCCTTGCAACCCCTTGTTGTCAGCAATTATCATCACCCTGAGGTTGGTGCAGCGGCTAATGTTGCTTGGGATTGCACCAAGGTACTTGAGACGGCGGAGGGAGCCGATGCTGGGAGGAATCTTGCCGTGCAAGGGATTGAGGCTCAAGTTGAGCGTGCGGAGGAACGTGAGGTTGCCGATGGCGGGGGAGATAGTGCCGGAGATCCCCTGAGAGTTTAGGTCCAGAGCAACCACCCTCGACCGATGTCTCCGGCTGCACGTGACGCCCTCCCAGACACAGTAGCTGATGCTCCGGTTCCAGGAGGCCAGCACCCCGGAATGGTCTGAAATCCTTTCCTTGAAAGCCGTGAGAGCTCCCTCGTCATCGTCGTGTGCGTGCATGACCCCCATGGTGGAGAGTAGGAGAAGCACAAGACATCTGATTCCGAAGAGGCGCCGTGGCAGCGGTGTACCCCTCCGCCACATGGTTTGCTGCATCGGGCTGGTTATTTGGGTGGTTCTTTTCTCTCTCTCCTCGGTATGGATCATTGGAGCTACAAGCTCTTTCTTTCTGATACAGAATTTGGATGATGCCGGCGAGCCTTTTGCCGGATTAAATTAGTACCGGTACCATTATTCATGTTAGTGACCTAGGACTGAATTTGACCACTTCTGCACCTGTGCCGAAACTGACTTGCTCTCCCTGATTAAATGCTCCTGAGCTGCACCTGCCCCCCATGATGTAGTCCAGGAGGCCCCAGTGATTTATCAAGGCGCGGTGCAATGAATGAAACAATCGGGTCCATCTGTTTGATGGAAACCAATTAGCATTAGTTCTTCTATGTTTTTATTACTCCCTTCGATCCATATTAATTGACTTTGGGATGCAAAGCGGGTCCCGTTTAAACCCACTTATGGTCTTAACAGTTCAATAATTTGTTTTTTTTCCCGGGGAGAATGAACTATCAAGCTAGATAAAACTAACTAAACGGGACTTGTGAACGCCGTTTATTTGCCATTTACATCCCGCTGTGCAAGCTTCCCTATGCTCTCATGAATTATCCCATTGAGCAAGTTGCGACCAAGAACAAGCACCTCCAGGCCTATCAAGTTTCTGATATCCGATGGGATAGTGCCAGATATATTGTTGGCAAAAATATTTAGCTCTTGTATGTTTCTGGACAAGTTAGACAATGAGGTTGGCAATTGCCCCGAAAAACCTGTTCTGTTCTATTGACATCAGTTGCAACCTGCTACAGTTTGTCAAAGAAGGAATTGCTTGTTTTGCCTGATGGGAACAATCAAAACTGCCTGATGAGAACCAATGATAAGTTTTTCTATTCCTTATGTAGGAAGAAAACAGAAGTTCAGGGTGAAGAAGGAAAGAACAGGTGGCTGTTTTGTGGCGTGTGTTGGATCTTTTTAAGGAAAAGGAAAAGGAAAGAACAGGTGGCTGTTTTTGTGACTGAGCCAACAAAAACAACTTTTGAAGATTAGCAGCACAGGCAGTTCCAGCACAACACTGAGACCAACTTCAGCAAATGAAGAAGGTCAAGGAAAAGGGAAGTTGGGTGATTATTCCCTGAACCTGCAGCAAGAAGCTGAGCCCACAAGGTGGGACACTGGGACAGTGCTTCAACAGAGAGCGCTGGAAATGCAACAAAAGTAGCTTAGCCAACAAAGTGGACTGGAAATTCGACAGAATTAACTTTGAAGAAGTGAGCCAGCAAAGAGAAGAAGCGCATGTTTTTTTTATGTTATATCATATAGCAACTTTTTTTTTACTTCATTATCATGTACGGAACTCAATTTTGTTCTTAGTTATTAGCTGGCAGTGTGCTGGCCACTTTTCCAATGTTTTTTTTTTCTGTTGGATTAATAACCGTGGAGCTTTTCCCCTGGACCAGTTTAATTGTATTTCGGAAAATGCTGCATGGGTATACACTTTTTGATGTAAAAAATAGAGAATACAAGTATACTGGAAAAACAACTTAACAAAGTTTCTCAGGTATTCCCTAAAAACATTTCTCGGATACTTACCAAAAAAGAAAATTCCATCTTCTTTGCGGAAGAAAACGAAATTAATTCGAAATCACAGGGAATAAAAACGAAAAGCCTTTTTTTATGCAAAGAAAAAAAGAGAGAGCAGATTTTTGCAACGAAAAAGGAAAGAAAAGACATACGAAACAGGTACTTCTCATATGGGCTGGCTGAGCTCTGTCTACGTATCTCACTCAGATGGGCCGCGCTGTGTCTATTCTCCAGCCCAACCGCATGGGCCAACGACCCCACGAGCCTGCGACCGAGAGGAGGCGCTGCGCTCAGGGCCGGTCCTGACTTTTTAGAGGCCCGGGGCGAACTTAAAAAGTGGGCCTAATATAGTGAAAAATATATATTACATCGATGCATAGCACAATCGGTGCAAAAAAAAGATACAAAGCACAACATTTTTATGCCTAAAAAACATCCTTTTTTCATTACTAAATAAAATATATCGGATCTAACTTATCTGCTAGCATTTTCTTTCTTCTTTCTCAAAATCATGTTTTTAGCCAACATTTTACAAGAAAGGAGTCGAAGTACCTGAATTTGTCTGATGAAAAATAGAAGAAATCCAGCTATCCAATCCCAAGCATATCAGGTCATCCTAGGGTCCTCGTATCCTCAAATGAACAACCCCGTACAGAAATAGAAGATCAGTCAGGGAATCGCTGGAAAACAAAGAAAAACAGTACAAAAATCAAGCGGAAAAGGACTATGAAATTACAAGAACTTTGTAGGCCTTTGACCCAAGAAAATGTCCTGCTGCAACTTGCAAAGTAACTGAGCTTATGAAGTGTTGTCTCTGCCTGTGGCCGTCCGCTAGATGAGAATAGTTATAGGCAAATCCATAGAGGAGTGAGATGGAGAAACTGAAAGGGTATCAAAGGAATCAAGTATAGCAGCAATATCCATTAATTTGCTAGGCATGCTGCATGCTTCGGGAGTAGGAGCAGAACGGGGAACGAGGATACAGGAATAAGAAACGACGGCGGCTGGTGTTATGAGATGGATCGATTGAAACGAGACTGGGATTGTGCCTTTCACAATTCAAGTAACCTACTAGTTTTTTTAACAGTACGTGCGCTACATGCTTTAAGGCCCGTCTTGTTCGGTTGTGTAGTATATATATGCACAGGGTCGGGGCCCCCAATCGGGCTGGGCCCTAGGGCGTCGCCCTTCTTGCCCCTACCCAGGGCCGGCCCTGGTTCCATGGTGTGCTTCTAGTTCTTTTTGCTAGAGATAAACTATACAAGCTGCAAGAACTGACCTCAAAAATGAAATTATTGTGCTCCTTCCAAATTCCAAGCCATGGTAACAAAGATTTCAAAAAATAGGTTACCAACAAACAGCACTTTAGCTTCTTTTGCAAAAAAAAAACAGCACTTTAGCTTGGTATAGAAGCAATCCGCGTGGCATTCGGAGACCACTAGATTTGAAGCATGTCCAACAAGAAAAATGCTTAAGGGCCAATAGAAATAAGGTGCTCAACGCTTTCTTCAGTATAAGTAGTACAGAAGACCCAAGAGTAATTAATATTTACCAGAATTAAAGTGTCTCCGCTTCTTAAAACTATCAATAATAAGCACCCACACAAATGCATTCAACTTCATTTCGCGCGTGGAAGAAGGACATCATGTAATGAACCATATTACAACCGACAGAGTTGATAAGGACCAGCCATTCTTTATAGGAAAAATGAACCCCTTTCCAACTATCAGCATAGGAGAAAATCCTTGTCTGGAGCAGCTTATCATCAGAGTAGTGGATTCCAGGGACAGTGACTGCTGGGCAGAAAGCAAGCTGTTCGTTTTCTGCGAAGAAATTATCGATGTTCTTGTTCAGGACCATCCGTCCAACTGGTTGCAGTGGGATGATATCCTCTGGCCAGGTCTTGGTGACATCAAGAGGGTCAAAGTCAAATCTATCCTCATGATCAGCATCAATGGTCTGAATGAAGAGCTTCCATTCTGGGTAATTCCCAGCTGCAATAGCATCAGTCAAGTCCTTTGTGGCATGGGTGTGGCAGGTGCCTCCAACAGTAACGGCTTCATCATCTAAGAGGCACTTGACACCACATGTAGGCTTCCAATGGAACTTAACAAGGTGAGCCTTTCCATCCCTGCTGATCAAGGTGTAGGTGTTGACACCAAAACCGTCCATGTGCCTGTAGTTGAGTGGGATGCCAACATCATCAAAGAGGAAGGTGAACATGTGCAGACTCTCCGGGTGGTGCGAGAAGAAGTCAACTATTCTCCAGTTCTCCTGCATGTTGGTCCTACCTACATCCAGTTAGTGCTAAGAGCTAATCTACAGAAGAGTAACGGACCACCAGATAGTCCAGACAGATCACTATCTAGGAGCCTCCAATCGTCTCACATGATCGGATAATCACTATGACTGGATCGCGACAAGCCGTGTGAAAAAGGTATTGCTTCTTATCTTCCCCATTGATTGAGCAACCCTATGGCATGGCAGTGACTGACGAAAATATCAAGCGTCTTATGTTTGCAACAAAAGTTTTGTCAGGCTGGACCATGGAACACGGCATGTTGTGAAGCTACAAGGAGTGCCCACAGCATTCAACCAAGTGCTTACAGAAACCAAACCTAATCCGGTAGGTGAATATATCGAATACTAGTAGATGTAAATGGCATGTGAATTGACAGCAGATCCGAGACAATCGAGCCGAATAGCCCCTGAATCTGTGCACCGTATGCTTGAATTATTTTTTATTATCAATAACTCTAAGATTTTTCCTTGGACAAATTTAATTTGCATTGCTGACAATGCTGCATGGGCAGTACGTTTGTAAGTAATGGCTGGGTGTTGTTATCTACCATTTTCTTCTCAAGTAAAGAAAGATGGTAGTACGAACTAAGAAAATAATACGAGCACTGAAAAGAAGAACTAGTTTCTCTGCTATTCCTGCCAAAAATAAGCATTTATTGGATACATTCTTTTCTCAACTCGGCTGGCCACCAACATTCTTTTCTCAGTTTATTTTTAGTTTTCATTTTTTTATTTTAGACTTTACATGTGCACCTATTGCACAACCTGCAAATTATTAGATTTTGAGCCTTAGAGTAGTAAAATAGAGTAATATTAGCAAAATTAAAAAAAATAAAAAGACTAATAAAAGAAAAGAAAAAAATATTAGGTAAAGAAAAAAAGTTTGTTTATTTTTAGTTTTTATTTTATACTTTACATGTGCACCTGTTGCACAACCTGCAAAATATTAATATATGAGCCTTAGAGTAGTAAGAAGAAAATGTCCTGCTGCAACTTGCAAAGTAACTGAGCTTATGAAGTGTTGTCTCTGCCTGTGGCCGTCCGCTAGATGAGAATAGTTATAGGCAAATCCATAGAGGAGTGAGATGGAGAAACTGAAAGGGTATCAAAGGAATCAAGTATAGCAGCAATATCCATTAATTTGCTAGGCATGCTGCATGCTTCGGGAGTAGGAGCAGAACGGGGAACGAGGATACAGGAATAAGAACGGCGGCTGGTGTTATGAGATGGATCGATTGAAACGAGACTGGGATTGTGCCTTTTACAATTGAAGTAACCTACTAGTTTTTTTAACAGTACGTGCGCTACATGCTTTAAGGCCCGTCTTGTTCGGTTGTGTAGTATATATATGCACAGGGTCGGGGCCCCCAATCGGGCTGGGCCCTAGGGCGTCGCCCTTCTTGCCCCTACCCAGGGCCGGCCCTGCCTGCGCTGCTGCGCACCCCCCTACATTAGTCCCACCTTGCTAGTTCGCGGGGAGCGGCACCGGTTTATAAGGCGAGGCGCTGCAGCTTGTAGCACGACCTTACTTGAACAGGATCTGTTCTATAGGCTCGTACCGCTGCATCCT
>NW_024116961.1:0-7910 GCF_003073215.2 Triticum urartu
GTTCTTCGCGGGATCCGCTCCTTTCGTGAAAGATCGGGCGATTAGGGTTCTACCCTACATCACGGCGCCTCCACGTTCAACATACGTACAACCCGGGGACGTCTCCTCCTTCTTGATCCAGCAAGGGGAGAGGAGAAGTTGAGGGAGAACTCCGGCAGCACGACGGCGTGGTGGTTGTGGAGCTCGTGGTTCTCCGGCAGGGCTTCGCCAAGCACTATGGAGGAGGAAGAGGTGTTGGAGGGGGAAGGGCTGCGCGAGGGGAAGGGGTGTGGCTGCCCTCCCACCCCCCTTCTATTTATAGGGTGAAGGGAGAGGGGGTCGGCCCGCCCTAGATGCATCTAGAGGGGGGCAGCCAAGGGGGGAACTTGCCCCCCAAGTTTGGTGGGAGGCGCCCCCACCCCCTAGGGTTTTCAACCCTAGGCATCTTGGGCCCTTGGGGGCGCATCAGCCCACTAGGGGGCTGGTTCCCACCCTTGTTCAGCCCAGTTGGCCCAACGGGGCAGGTGGCCCCACCTGGTGGACCCCCGGAAACCTTTCGGTGGTCCCGGTACAATACCGATAACCCTCGAAACCATTCCGACTACTGAAACTGGACTTCCCATATATAAATCTTCACCTCCAGACCATTCTAGAACTCCTCGCGACGTCCGGGATCTCATTCGGGACTCCGAACAACCTTCAATAACCATATACTATTTCCCATAACAACTCTAGCGTCACCGAACCTTAAGTGTGTAGACCCTACGGGTTCGGGAACCATGCAGACATGACCGAGACATCTCTCCGACCAATAACCAACAGCGGGATCTGCATACCCATGTTGGCTCCCACATGTTCCACGATGATCTCATCGGATGAACCACGATGTCGGGGATTCAATCAATCCCGTATACAATTCCCTTTGTCCATCGGTATGTTACTTGCCCGAGATTCGATCGTGGGTATCCCCTTACCTCATTCAATCTCGTTACTGGCAAGTCTCTTTACTCGTTCGAAATGCATGATCCCGTGGCTAACTCATTAGTCACATCGAGCTCGTTATGATGATGCATTACCGAGTGGGCCCAGAGATACCTCTCCGTCATATGGAGTGACAAGTCCCAGTCTTGACTCGTGCCAACTCAACAGACACTTTCGGAGATACCTGTAGTGCACCTTTATAGTCACCAAGTTACGTTGTGACGTTTGATGCACCCAAAGCACTCCTACGGTATCCGGGATTTGCACGATCTCATGGTCTAAGGAAATGACATTTGACATTAGAAAAGCTCTAGCAAACGAACTACACGATCTTGTGCTATGCTTAGGATTGGGTCTTGTCCATCACATCATTATCCTAATGATGTGATCCCGTTATCAACGACATCCAATGTCCATGGTCAGGAAACCATGACCATCTATTGATCAACGAGCTAGTCAACTAGAGGCTTACTAGGGACATACTACAGTCTATGTATTCACACATGTATTACAGTTTCTGGTTAATACAATTATAGCATGAACAATAGACATTTATCATGAACAAGGAAATATAATAAATAACCACTTTATTATTGCCTCTAGGGCATATTTGCAACACCACCAACAAAATCCTCGTGGCCATAGACGCCGGAACCCATGTTGGGCCATGCAAAACAATCGGCCACCTGTGAAGCCGCCCAGACAACTTTGACTTTGAAGACCAGCAAAGATAGGAGAAATGTGCAGAGCCAGCGCCAAATAACGCCTCCTCGAGACCACCAATCACATGTCATTGTCACCACCTAGGCACCACCAGGGCAGCTCCGGCTCCATGACGACATGGTGAGATAAAGAAGAAACCTGTCGAGCATACCGAACAAAGCTAACAACCCAAGCCCTGCCGCAACCCTGCATCACTACCCATCATGATCATTACGAAACTCAACACCACGCCACCACACTGTTAGCCGGGCACCTGCCGACCACAATGTCATGAGTGCCTAACACATGGAGAGCGCGAACAGGATCCAAGGTCTTCAAGACAACGCCCCAAAGAGGGACGCGACAATGTCGCTGCCATCGCCCGGCCCGAGTGAGCCTTAGGCATTCACCCAAAGAACTGGATCTGAGGGGTGCGCAGGGATGGACATGGACTCAATGAGGACGCCTTCAAGAAGGTGAAACGACATCCACGAACGCTGACGTTGGCGGTCGGCAAAAGCTCGGCAAGCTTTCGCCCGGAGCACCGCTCAACACCACACCCCACGCACCAGACCTCCGCTAGACCACCCACCTCCCATGAAGTTGATGCGCTGACGACATGCGAGAGCCACCACTGACCATCTTCTCACCACCAGCCAAAGCCAACAGCCTAGATCCAGCCACCCGACCAGATCGAACGGCCTCCCATGATAGCACCGCAACACCTAGGTTGCCAGTTGCCATCAACAACAAGTAGGGAACATGCCAGCCAGCTGGAGCCCAGGACGCCACGCTGCTGCGCCTAACCAGGCGGGGCCGAATTTTCTGTTTTGACCCTTTTGCTAAACTTTAGCATGATTTGACCCCGATTGGAAAAACATTCAGGATCTGGCCATTTTTCTACCGCCAAGGATGACGACGGTAGGGTTACACAACCTACTGCCAAGATCATTGGCGGTGGCAATTAACTACATTGGCACGTCTGTTTGCCATGAAAAATACCTTACCGCCAAGGCCTTTGGCGGTAGCCTATATAACCCTACAGCCTGGGCCTTTGGCGATAGATGCTTGGCTTTTTTCTTGAGGAAAGGCCACCAGACCACATCCTAATCTAAACCACAGACACATGTTCTATCAATCTTACCATGAAGAAAGCCTGTCTCTGCCTGTGTATAGCACACACACTGCCTATCTATCTCTCCCTTTCTCTCTCCACGCACATGCATGCTATTGCTAAGGGGTGGTCTCCATGCCTGTGCATAGCGCGCGCACACACACACACTTAAACAATTGGTGGGTATAGACTACCTGCATGGATGCTTGCCAACCCTAAGGGCATGGCCAATGCTACACCGTGGACAGGTGCCCCAGCTGTCCACGTCGGCTCGGGTGGTCCAAAATTATGTATGGTGTAGCTTGCATAGGCAAGCCGGTTTCTGTAGAGGAGTCGGGCTCCTCCCTGAAAAAAGAAGAAAAAGGGGAGAGGAAGGAGGAAAAGTATAGACATGCATGAGCTCTGTATGGTGTGTGTGACCTTCAACCATCGATTGGGACTTGAGTAAAGCTGGATGATGAGAGATTAAGTGTCGGCCTAATGAGGCAGCCATGCGTTGGGTGGTTATGACCTCAGGCTAATTCTCTAACACATTTATCTACATGGAAAGGCTGGAGCAGCACCAAGGTGATGCCTCTGTTGTACATGCCCTAAGTGCAACACTTTGCTCTTTGTAGCTTAACAGTAGCGGTAGCTTAGTTGTGCCGCCCAGAGCGCTAGCACTAGAAGTAGTGCGCCGCGGCATGTCAGTCTTCAGGATGCAGCTGTGACACTATTTTACTCTGCAGGCTAGTCTGAATGAGTTGCTGCTGCATGTGATGGGATACAGGGGCCTAATAAACTATAAATGAACTCGAATGAAATGTATGCATGCATGCATGTGGTACTGCCCAACCTGGCTTATATCTAGTAGTGTGGCGAGCACCTACCGCCAAAGGCCCTGGCGATAGGGTTACACAGCCTACCGCCACCGGCCCTGGCGGTAGGGTATTTTTCACATTAAATGGATGTACCAGTGTTGTTAAGTCATACCACTATTGACATTGGCGGTAGGCTGTATTATCCTACTGCCAGACTACGACAGTAAGGAAAAGGGTTAGATCCTAAAAAAAATTTGAACTGGAGTCAGATCGTGCTAAAGTTTAGCAAAAGGGTCAAAACAGTGAATTCGGACCCCAGGCGGATCCGATTGGCATGGGGCCGGTGATGCAACCGAAGCTCCCGAAGCCACCTCAACGGGAGCACGGCACCAGAGGGTCGCCGGACCTCTCGAGAGAAGTTGTCGGTCGCCAGATATGAGCAACGTTTAGAGGGGGGCTCCCCGACCAAGGGAACAGACATGTGCATGAGGAAGCTCCCCGCCGCCTCCGTCCGCCGAGAGGTCTTAGCCCACCGACATCCTCTAGCGACGGCAAGGGAGAGGAGGCACATGGAGGGATTAGTGGCCACGGGCTAGGGTTCCGCCCAAGCCGCCACAGGAGCGACGTGGGAATGGGTCGTGATAAAGGAGGGGATTTGAGGAAAGAAGGAAGAAGAGGGAGAGGCTTCCATGTGAGGTCTAACTTTATTGGGACTAACAAAGTTGATTTATGATGTGCTTGGAGCAGTTTACCATTATCTACCAACAACAACAACAACAACAACAACAACAACAACAACAATTACCCTAAAAAAACATAACAACAATTAATCTATATGTTTGTCGGTTACTTGCGACCATTTTCGTGAAAAACAAAAGTAGTTTGCAAAATAATGGAGCGCTCATGTATTCCGAGGTCCCATTGGATAATAACAAAAAAAAATGTGAAGCCAAATATTCCACTATAAGTTAAAATCCTCCATAGCGCCAATCCTATATGACTCTACATATGTTGGGTTTTTTTTATTATCTTTTGTCAGACTGTTGGTCTTTGACTCTGTGCGTTTTAGTTATACACATGCCGGGTGTTGCTCATCATGTTTTGTATCCACTTGATGCTATTATTTATTTTGAGTTAATAAAAATGCCATTTTATCAAAAATGCTTTGCAAATAACGACAGTGAAGAAGCACAAACCAGCCAAATGAACGGCAAAGATTGAGATTAAAGGTCATTGCACTATACTATTATACATGATTGTACATTTCACACAGAATGAAGTCTTGGATACTTCATTCCAGTAACATCTCCTATCACTTCACCATCAGGGTCTGGCAAAAATATACATCCAGACAAGATGGTCAGCATCACATGACTCCTAGCTACTGGTTTTTTATCAGTTAGCTGAAGGATAATGTCCTTCTGGATGACATAGAACCTGTCCTTGATGTAATCAGTGCCTCGGCGAATTTGTGGATCTCAACATCTTCTGGTATTGTGGCCTCACCACTATCAAACTGAGAACCATGTTCACTGAATCTTCCGGATCCGAAAGATGCATTCTTTTTTACCCCATGACGCTGGTATCTTCCATCTCCTGCTTCTGTGCTATATCTTTGGCTGCCAAAAGAAGGCGTAACGCAGCTGCGATCGTCATGCTGCTGATTGGCAGATACGGCTCCTTCTGTCAAGAAGGAAGAGTAGCTATCATGCGAGTCTCTTCCAGTGAAGTCATCAAAGGAACAGCTCGAAATAGACACTCTCCTCTCCAAAGTAGGGAAATTGTTCTCTTCCTTATCTTTTCCCAGTACCAATTTCCGTAGCTTAGAGAAAAACTTCTTCTTCTCTTTCTTCTTCGGGTTTCTGGGCGTTGTGACTGATGACATATCGATCGATGTGTCATCGGGTTCGCCACTTGATGATGCCCTTGAAGAAGCGTACTCTGAGCCAAATTCTATGGAGCTTAAACTTCTCTCGTCCGCACCAACATTGGCATACTCCATTATCAATTGCTTGGCTGTCTGTTCAGATTTGGGGCTTAGGGTGTTGCTTAGATCCTGTGCTGTAGTTTGTGCCCCAGGACCAGGAGTCCCCTTGTTCTTCAGCTCATGCCGCAGGCAAGCATTGATCCATTTAAGATATACCAGCTCCTCAACATCTGCAAACCTGTCAGTCCGCAGTTGTTCAACCTCTTTTGACAACTTCTCGTTTTCTTGCTTCAACCCATCAACTTGTTCTGATGTTTTTACCTGCAATCATTTTTACTTGCTTAATTCGTGACAGAGCATCAAATGATCAATAACACAATGCACTTCAAATTAGCACACACCGAAGCAATAGATCTGTGGAAAAAAATTATGCAGTTTCTGTTTGGCAGAACAAGCATCAAGAATATCATTTTCTGTTTAGGAATACCTCCTCCATTTGACGATTCATTTTTGCACATTAAGTGTTAGTTACAGTGCAGGCCAAGAACAGTCAAGATTTACCTCCATGCTATTGTGGGACTTGGGTACAGGCGGTAGGCGTGTGAACTCCAATCGCCTAGTAAGGTGTGAATTCTCCTGCTGCAGCCTTGAATTTGCAGCTCTAAGCTCTCTTGCCTCATTTTCCAATTCCTCTAGCCTCTTTAATTTCTTCTCAGCCTCGCCGTCAACTTCTCCCTCAATAATCTCCTTACACTGAAAGGAATCAACTATGTTCTGAAGGGAAGTGATTTTCTCCTTTGCTTGTTCCGCATCCAGTCTCAACTTCTTTTTCAACAGCTTGCATTTTGATTTTGTCAACTCAAGCTGGGAAGTTAACTTTGAGCTTTCAGACAACTGTGTTTGTAACCTCTGATTTTCAGATTGCAAGGATTCGATCTTCAAGGAGTATAGCTGTGACTCGACATTGTTTATCTTCAGTTGGTTCTCAAGCTCCCTAACTGCAGCACCTTGCTCCTGCAAACCATACAACTCCAAAAGTTGTATCTCCAGGGTCTTTTCCCTTTCTTGCAGAGATCTAACCAAATCTCTGAGCTTGAAAATTTCATGCTCATTAGATGCATCTTCCCTTACTCTTGCTGCAGGTGAGCTTGCGATATTGCCTACGTCTCCGCCAAATTCTTCCATAACCATTTCATTGAATTCTGGAAGGAGAAATCCTTCATCATCATCATCATCATCATCAATGTTTCGGCATTTCGGAGGAAGTGACACTGAGGCAGTGGTGGTGGTCGTTGTAGTGGTAGTGGTTGTGTGCACAGAGTTACCATTGATTATTTTTGCCTTGGTATCCTCCTGCACAAAGCACAAATATAAATGAAAGACTACAAATGAAAATGGGCATATTTCAATTTTCCTTCAACGGATTGAAGAATGATATCGAATACAGGCAATAACTAATTTGTGGATAAGTTCTATTTTGTTACGACGGTCGTGGAAGATGAACTACCAGCAATATGTTCATAGTAAACAAAAGGTCATCCTTTAAATACAGTTTAAGATTCACGTGTTACGGCGAATTTGATATAACACATTAAGGAAAGGGATATTAAAAAGAATGTGTAGCGTAACCCCGAAAGCATCACACTATGTTTTTACCATCTTCCAACGAGCCCATGGTTTGCCTTGCCTAATGCTTACCATTCAGACTTTTTTTGCAACGTTTAATAGTATGTACTAACAATCTAGAAAAAGAATTATATTCCCTGAAAAAGGTTAAAAGACTACCAATTAATAACTAAAACATCTAAGAATTCTAAGTATCACCTTCTGATCATAATAATTTATAAATACTCAGCATGACCGTTCTCTGTTAACCTATTAGCTCATCCTTCTTAGGTATGGTTACAACTCTACAAGTGCAAAAATTACAGCAATCATGTTTATGTACAATCAGATTCTTACATTCTTGAGGATCCTTAGCTCGTCCTTGAGCCCTCCACCACCACCCTTCATGCCACGGGCATCATCCGGCTCTACAACACATCAAACCATACCAAAAATATTTCAATATGCATCACTTCTTATCCTGTTTTTCTTATTATAAGTGGTCAAAAAATTCTACAGTACTAAATGAAGAGGCAGAGCTGTTGTTGATTGCTCGATAGACAAGAAAATTCTCAATCTTGCAGTGCACAAGACATAACTGAGGCATAATCAATCTAGAAAGCATATCTAGCTTGCAAGCAAGACATGCATGTGCTCATGGTATGGTACCTGAAGGAGGAGGGAGCAGGAGGTGCCGGGGCCGAGGCCGGTGCTGCCACCGCAGCCGCGAGAAGAAGAGCCCAGCGATGGAGAGCGTGATGGCAGCGCCCACCCTCAGGAAAAGCAGAGGCAGGGGCCCCCG
>NW_024116962.1:0-23806 GCF_003073215.2 Triticum urartu
ACCGCAAACCAAGCCGAGGTCACACATCTCATAACCATGGATGTCCATGCCTGAGAAAAACCTAGCTTAATCATCATCTGTTGCAGAAAGGACCATTCCACCCGGTCATATGCCTTCATCATATCCAGTTTTACCACACACGAGGCTTTCTTCCTCTTCCTCTTCCGGATGGCATGAACACATTCGTACGCCACGAGAACATTATCAGTGATGAGCCTGCCCGGAACAAAAGCACTTTGCTCCTCCGAGATGAGAATAGGCAGCACCACTTTGAGGCGGTTTGCTAGAACCTTAGCTGCGATCTTATATAGGACGTTGCACAAGCTAATTGGTCTGAATTGAGACAGCAGCTCTGGTGACTTCACCTTTGGGATCAGGACTAGAATAGTATCATTAAAACCCTCTGGAATCTGTCCTCCTCCAAGGAAGTCTTTAATGGCTTTGCACACCTCCTCTTTCACCAAAGGCCAGTGCCTTTGATAGAAAAGGGTCGGCATCCCATCCGGGCCGGGAGCCTTCGTCGCGCCCATCTGGAAAAGGGCCTTTTCTATCTCATCATTGTTGATCGCATCATCTAGTTTATCATTCATAGCATTAGATACAGCCGCCGGGATATTCTCCAGTATTTGCTGCATGTTCGATGTTCCCTGTGAGGCAAACAACAGTGAGTAAAAATCTCTGGCCATTACCCTCATCCCCTCATCGTCGACGCACTTGGATCCGTCTGTCCGCCATAAAGATTTGACCGTGTTCTTTCTCCTCCTGTGCGAAGCACGGTTTTGAAAATATTGCGTATTCTGATCACCTGCCTTCAGCCAATCCACCCTGGATCTTTGTCTCTTCATTATTTCCTCCCTGAGGTATACTTCCCGTAATTTCCCTTCTATGTCTCTAATCTTTTGCATACGCTCATTTGACATCATCTCATCTTTAGCGCGCTGCAGGTCACCCTTGAGTTGTTTAATTTGTCTCCTTACTGAACCAAACACCTTCCGGCCCCACTCACGCATGTGTCCAGTGACACCACGCAGCTTGCCCATCAACGCCTGCATGCCATACTGGCCATGACCCTCCGCCTCCCAAGCATTAGTCACCATATCATCATAGTCCCCATGGCGAGTCCACATCTGTTCGAACTTGAATCTGGAAACCACTAATGGCTGTTCCGCCCCTTCCTCTCTAACTCTGATGGCTAGTGCCATATGGTCTGATTCTTCGGTTAAAACGTGTTCCACACTGGACCCTGAGAAAAGGTGCAAAAACTTATGGTTACACATCGCGCGGTCTAGCCTTACTTGAACATTCTCCGGAGGGTCTCGTTTGTTATCGAAGGTGAAGGGGTAACCATTGAAACCCATGTTCGCCAGTGCGCACATGTCAAGGCATTCCCTAAACGCCTCCATCTGATTGAGATCACGGTCGTTCCCTCCTAATTGCTCTGCTCTCTCAAGGGCTTCATTAAAATCCCCAGCACATAACCACGGCAAATTATCTTGGCCTTTCAGAAACCGAAGAGCATCCCACGTTTTCTTCCTCAACTCAGTTTTAGGCTCCCCGTAGATTCCAGTGAATCTAAAGGTCCTGCTCTCGAAAGTTATAGCAGCGTCGATAAAGTACTGGCACCAAGGCCTTACCGAGACCTCCGTGTCATCTCGCCACCATAGTGTTGGGGAACGTTGCAGAAAACAAAAATTTTCCTACTCGTTTCACCAAGATCCATCTAGGAGTTCATCTAGCAATGAGCCATCGTATGCATCTACATACCTTTGTAGATGGCGCACGGAAGCGTTCAAAGAACGGTGATGATGTAGTCGTACACGACGTGATCCAAATCACCGATGACCAAGCGCCGAACGGACGACACCTCCGCGTTCAACACACGTACGGGACGGGAGACGTCTCCTCCTTCTTGATCCAGCAAGGGGAGGAGGAGAGGTTGATGAAGATCCAGCAGCACGACGGCGTGGTGGTGGATGCAGGGCGTCACAGTAGCAGGGCTTCGCCTATACTACGAGGGAGAGATGTAACGGGGAGAGAGGGAGGCGCCAAGGCTCAGGTATGAAGTCCTCCCCTCTCCTCAACTATATATAGGGGTGCCAGGGGGGGCGCCGGCCCTAGTAGATGGATCTACTAGGGGGGGCGGCGGCCAAGGGGTGGGGGGCTTGCCCCCCAAGCAAGGGGGCGCCCCCTTTAGGGTTTCCCCCAACCCTAGCCGCATGGGCCCTTGGGGGGTTGGCGCCCCAGCCCACTTTGGGCTGGGTCCCTTCCCACTTCATCCCATGGGGCCCTCCGGGATAGGTGGCCCCACCCGGTGGACCCCCAGGACCCTTCCGGTGGTCCCGGTACAATACCGGTGACCCCGAAACTTGTCCCGATGGCCGAAATAGCACTTCCTATATATAATTCTTTACCTTCGGACCATTCCGGAACTCCTCGTGACGTCCGGGATCTCATCCGGGACTCCGAACAATATTCGGGTTACTGCATATACATATCTTCACAACCCTAGCATCACCGAACCTTAAGTGTGTAGACCCTACGGGTTCGGGAGACAAGCAGACATGACCGAGCCGACTCTCCGGTCAATAACCAACAGCAGGATCTGGATACCCATGTTGGCTCCCACATGCTCCACGATGATCTCATCGGATGAACCACGATGTCGAGGATTCAATCAACCCCGTATACAATTCCCTTTGTCAATCGGTATGCTACTTGCCCGAGATTCGATCGTCGGTATCCCAATACCTCGTTCAATCTCGTTACCAGCAAGTCACTTTACTCGTACCGTAATGCATGATCCCGTGACCAGACATTTGGTCACTTTGAGCTCATTATGATGATGCATTACCGAGTGGGCCCAGTGATACCTCTCCGTCATACGGAGTGACAAATCCCAGTCTTGATCCGTGTCAACCCAACAGACGCTTTCGGAGATACCCGTAGTCTACCTTTATAGTCACCCAGTTACGTTGTGACGTTTGGTAGACCCAAAGCACTCCTACGGTATCCGGGAGTTACACGATCTCATGGTCTAAGGAAAAGATACTTTGACATTGGAAAACTCTAGCAAGCGAACTATACGATCTTGTGCTATGTTTAGGATTGGGTCTTGTCCATCACATCATTCTCCTAATGATGTGATCTCGTTATCAATGACATCCAATGTCCATAGTCAGGAAACCATGACTATCTGTTGATCAACGAGCTAGTCAACTAGAGGCATACTAGGGACATGTTGGTGTCTGTTATTCACACATGTATTACGATTTCCGGATAACACAATTATAGCATGAATAAAGACAATTATCATGAACAAGGAAATATAATAATAATCCTTTTATTATTGCCTCTAGGGCATATTTCCAACAGTCTCCCACTTGCACGAGAGTCAATAATCTAGTTACATTGTGATGAATCGAACACCCATGGAATTCTGGTGTTGATCATGTTTTGCTCTAGGGAGAGGTTTAGTCAATGGATCTGCTACATTCAGGTCCGTATGTATTTTACAAATCTCTATGTCTCCATCTTGAACATTTTCACGAATGGAGTTGAAGCGACGCTTGATGTGCCTTGTCTTCTTGTGAAACCTGGGCTCCTTGGCAAGTGCAATAGCTCCAGTGTTGTCACAGAAGAGTTTGATTGGCCCCGACGCATTGGGTATGACTCCTAGGTCGGTGATGAACTCCTTCACCCATATTGCTTCATGTGCTGCCTCCGAGGCTGCCATGTACTCCGCTTCACATGTAGATCCCGCCACGACGCTTTGCTTGCAACTGCACCAGCTTACAGCCCCACCATTCAAAATATACACGTATCCGGTTTGTGACTTAGAGTCATCCAGATCTGTGTCGAAGCTAGCATCGACGTAACCCTTTACGATGAGCTCTTCGTCACCTCCATAAACGAGAAACATTTCCTTAGTCCTTTTCAGGTACTTCAGGATATTCTTGACCGCTGTCTAGTGTTCCTTGCCGGGATTACTTTAGTACCTTCCTACCAAACTTACGGCAAGGTTTACATCAGGTCTGGTACACAGCATGGCATACATAATAGAACCTATGGCTGATGCATAGGGGATGACGCTCATCTCTTCTATATCTTCTGCCATGGTCGGACATTGAGCTGAGCTCAATTTCATACCTTGTAACACAGGCAAGAACCCCTTCTTAGATTGATCCATATTGAACTTCTTCAATATCTTATCAAGGTATGTGCTTTGTGAAAGACCTATGAGGCGTCTCGATCTATCCCTATAGATTTTGATGCCTAATATGTAAGCAGCTTCTCCAAGGTCCTTCATTGAAAAACTCTTATTCAAGTAGGCCTTGATGCTGTCCAAGAGTTCTATATCATTTCCCATCAATAGTATGTCATCTACATATAATATGAGAAATGCTACAGAGCTCCCACTCACTTTCTTGTAAACGCAGGCTTCTCCATAAGTCTGCGTAAACCCAAACGCTTTGATCATCTCATCAAAGCGAATGTTCCAACTCCGAGATGCTTGCACCAGCCCATAAATCGAGCGTTGGAGCTTGCACACCTTGTCAGCATTCTTAGGATCGACAAAACCTTCCGGCTGCATCATATACAATTCTTCCTTAAGGAAACCATTAAGGAATGCCGTTTTGACGTCCATTTGCCAAATTTCATAATCATAAAACGCGGCAATTGCTAACATGATTTGGACGGACTTCAGCTTCGCTACTGGTGAGAAAGTCTCATCGTAGTCAACCCCTTGAACTTGTCGATAACCCTTAGCGACAAGCCTAGCTTTATAGATGGTCACATTACCATCTGCGTCAGTCTTCCTCTTAAAGATCCATTTATTTCCTATGGCTCGCCGTTCAACGGGCAAGTCAGTCAAAGTCCATACTTCATTTTCATACATGGATCCTATCTCGGATTTCATGGCTTCTAGCCATTTGTCGGAATCCGGGCCCGCCATCGCTTCTTCATAGTTCGAAGGTTCACCGTTGTCTAACAACATGATTTCCAAGACAGGGTTGCCGTACCACTCTGGTGCGGAACGTGTCCTTGTGGACCTTCGAATTTAAGTAGGAGCTTGATCAGAAGTATCTTGATCGTTATCATTAACTTCCTCTCTAGTCGGTGCAGGCACCTCAGGAACATTTTCTTGAGTTGCGCCATTTGCCGGTTCAAGAGGTAGTACTTCATCAAGCTCTACTTTCCTCCCACTTACTTCTTTCGAGAGAAACTCTTTATCTAGAAAGGACCCATTCTTTGCAACAAAGATCTTGCCTTCGGATCTGAGGTAGAAGGTATACCCAATAGTTTCTTTTGGGTATCCTATGAAGACGCATTTTTCCGACTTGGATTCGAGCTTTTCAGGTTGAAGTTTCTTGACATAAGCATCGCATCCCCAAACTTTTAGAAACGACAGCTTAGGTTTCTTCCCAAATCACAGTTCATACGGTGTCGTCTCAACGGATTTCGACGGAGCCCTATTTAAAGTGAATGCGGCAGTCTCTAAAGCATAGCCCCAAAAAGATAGCGGTAAATCGGTAAGAGACATCCTAGATCGCACCATATCTAATAAAGTGCGATTACGACGTTCGGACACACCATTACGCTGTGGTGTTCCAGGCGGCGTGAGTTGTGAAACTATTCCACATTTTCTTAAGTGTGTGCCAAATTCGTGACTCAAGTATTCTCCTCCACGATCTGATCGTAGAAACTTGATTTTCCTGTCACGTTGATTCTCAACCTCACTCTGAAATTCCTTGAACTTTTCAAAGGTTTCAGACTTGTGTTTCATTAAGTAGACATACCCATATCTACTCAAATCATCAGTGAGGGTGAGAACATAACGATAGCCACCGCGAGCCTCAACACTCATTGGACCGCACACATCAGTACGTATGATTTCCAATAAGTCGGTTGCTCGCTCCATTGTTCCTGAGAACGGAGTCTTGGTCATCTTACTCATGAGGCATGGTTCGCACGTGTCAAATGATTCATAATCAAGAGACTCTAAAAGTCCATCTGCATGGAGCTTCTTCATGCGTTTGACACCTATGTGACCAAGGCGGCAGTGCCACAAGTATGTGGGACTATCATTATCAATCTTACATCTTTTGGTACTGACATTATGAACATGTGTAGTATCACGTTCGAGATTCATAAAGAATAAACCATTTACCATAGGAGCATGACCATAAAACATATCTCTCATATAAATAGAACAACCATTATTCTCAGATTTAAATGAGTAGCCATCTCGAATTAAACGAGATCCCGATACAATGTTCATGCTCAAAGCTGGCACTAAATAACAATTATTAAGGTTTAAAACTAATCCCGAAGGTAGATATAGAGGTAGCATGCCGACGGCAATCACATTGACCTTGGAACCATTCCCGACGCGCATCGTCACCTCGTCCTTTGCCAGTTTCCGCTTATTCCGCAGCCCCTGTTTTGAGTTACAAATGTGAGCAACTGCACCGGTATCAAATACCCAGGAGCTACTACGGACACTAGTAAGGTACACATCAATTACATGTATATCACATATACCTTTTGTTTTGCCGGCCTTCTTGTCTGCTAAGTACTTAGGGCAGTTCCGCTTCCAGTGACCGCTTCCCTTTCAATTTAAGCACTCAGTCTCGGGCTTGGGTCCATTCTTTTGCTTCTTCCCGGCAGCTTGCTTGCCGGGCGCGGCAACTTCCTTGCCGTCCTTCTTGGAGTTCTTTTTACCCTTGCCCTTCTTGAACTTAGTGGTTTTATTGACCATCAACACTTGATGTTCCTTCTTGACTTCTACCTCCGCTGATTTCAGCATTGAGAACAACTCAGGAATGGTCTTTTGCATCCCCTGCATGTTGAAGTTCATCACAAAGCTCTTGTAGCTTGGTGGAAGCGACTGGAGGATTCTGTCAATGACTGCATCATCCGGGAGATTAACTCCCAGTTGAGACAAGCGGTTATGTAACCCAGACATAGTGAGTATGTGCTCACTGACAGAACTATTTTCCTCCATCTTACAGCTGAAGAACTTATCGGAGACTTCATATCTCTCGATCCGGGCGTGAGCTTGAAAAACCATTTTCAGCTCTTCGAACATCTCATATGCTCCATGTCTCTCAAAACGTTTTTGGAGCCCCGGCTCTAAGCTGTAAAGCATGCCGCACTGAACGAGGGAGTAGTCGTCAACACGTGTCTGCCAAGCGTTCATAACGTCTTGGTTCTGTGGGACAGGAGCTTCACCTAGCGGTGCTTGTAGGACATAATCTTTCTTGGCAGCTATGAGGATGATCCTCAGGTTCCGAACCCAGTCCGTATAGTTGCTGCCATCGTCTTTCAGCTTGGTTTTCTCTAGGAACGCGTTGAAGTTGAGGACTACGTGGGCCATTTGATCTACAAGACATATTGTAAAACATTTTAGACTAAGTTCATGAAAATTAAGTTCATCTAATCAAATAATTAATGAACTCCCACTTAGATTATACATCCCTCTAGTCATCTAAGTATTACATGATCCGAGTTAACTAGGCCGTGTCCGATCATCACGTGAGACGGACTAGTCAACATCGGTGAACATCTTCATGTTGATCGTATCTTCTATACGACTCATGCTCGACCTTTCGGTCTTCTGTGTTCCGAGGCCATGTCTGTACATTCTAGGCTCGTCAAGTCAACCTAAGTGTTTGCATGTGTAAATCTGTCTTACACCCGTTGTATGTGAACGTCTGAATAAAACACCCGATCATCACGTGGTGTTTTGAAACAGCGAACTGTCGCAACGGTGCACAGTTAGGGGGAACACTTCTTGAAATTATTATGAGGGATCATCTTATTTACTACCGTCGTTCTAAGTAAACAAGATGCAAAACATGATAAACATCACATGCAATCAAATAATAAACGTGACATGATATGGCCAATATCACATAGCTCCTTTGATCTCCATCTCGGGGCTCCATGATCATCTTGTCACCGGCTTGACACCATGATCCCCATCATCATGATCTCCATCATCGTGTCTCCATGAAGTTGCTCGCCAACTATTACTTCTACTACTATGGCTAACGCGTTTAGCAATAAAGTAAAGTAATTTACATGGCGATTCTCGATGACACGCAGGTCATATAAAAGAATAAAGACAACTCCTATGGCTCCTGCCGGTTGTCATACTCATCGACATGCAAGTCGTGATTCCTATTACAATAGCATGAACATCTCATACATCACATATAGATCATTCATCATTCATCACAACTTTGGCCATATCACATCACAAACCACTTGCTGCAAAAACAAGTTAGACGTCCTCTAATTGTTGTTGCAAGTTTTACGTGGCTGAATTAGGGTTCTAGCAAGAACGTCTTCTTACCTACGTTAAAGCCACAACGTGATTTGTCAACTTCTATTTACCCTTCATAAGGACCCTGTTCATCGAATCCGCTCCAACTAAAGTGGGAGAGACAGACACCCGCCAGCCACCTTATGCAACTAGTGCATGTTAGTCGGTGGAACCGGTCTCACGTAAGCGTACGTGTAAGGTTGGTCCGGGACGCTTCATCCCACAATGCTGCTGAAGCAAGAAAAGACTAGTAGCGGCAAGAAGGTTGACAAATCTACGCCCACAACAAATTGTGTTCTACTCGCGCAAGAAGAACTACGCATAGACCTAGCTCATGATGCCACTGTTGGGGAACGTTGCAGAAAACAAAAAATTTCCTACTCGTTTCACCAAGATCCATCTAGGAGTTCATCTAGCAACGAGCCATCGGATGCATCTACATACCTTTGTAGATGGCGCACGGAAGCGTTCAAAGAACGGTGATGATGTAGTCGTACACGACGTGATCCAAATCACCGATGACCAAGCGCCGAACGGACGGCACCTCCACGTTCAACACACGTACGGGACGGGAGACGTCTCCTCCTTCTTGATCCAGCAAGGGGAGGAGGAGAGGTTGATGAAGATCCAGCAGCACGACGGCGTGGTGGTGGATGCAGGGCGTCACAGTAGCAGGGCTTCGCCTATACTACGAGGGAGAGATGTAACGGGGAGAGAGGGAGGCGCCAAGGCTCAGGTATGAAGTCCTCCCCTCTCCTCAACTATATATAGGGGTGCCAAGGGGGGGGGGCGCCGGCCCTAGTAGATGGATCTACTAGGGGGGTGGCGGCCAAGGGGTGGGGGGCTTGCCCCCCAAGCAAGGGGGCGCCCCCTTTAGGGTTTCCCCCAACCCTAGCCGCATGGGCCCTTGGGGGGTTGGCGCCCCAGCCCACTTTGGGCTGGGTCCCTTCCCACTTCAGCCCATGGGGCCCTCCGGGATAGGTGGCCCCACCCGGTGGACCCCCGGGACCCTTCCGGTGGTCTCGGTACAATACCGGTGACCCCGAAACTTGTCCCGATGGCCGAAATAGCACTTCCTATATATAATTCTTTACCTCCGGACCATTCCGGAACTCCTCGTGACGTCCGAGATCTCATCCGGGACTCCGAACAATATTCGGATTACTGCATATACATATCTTCACAACCCTAGCGTCACCGAACCTTAAGTGTGTAGACCCTACGGGTTCGGGAGACAAGCAGACATGACCGAGACGACTCTCCGGTCAATAACCAACAACGGGATCTGGATACCCATGTTGGCTCCCACATGCTCCACGATGATCTCATCGGATGAACCACGATGTCGAGGATTCAATCAACCCCGTATACAATTCCCTTTGTCAATCGGTATGCTACTTGCCCGAGATTCGATCGTCGGTATCCCAATACCTCGTTCAATCTCGTTACCAGCAAGTCACTTTACTCGTACCGTAATGCATGATCCCGTGACCAGACATTTGGTCACTTTGAGCTCATTATGATGATGCATTACCGAGTGGGCCCAGTGATACCTCTCCGTCATACGGAGTGACAAATCCCAGTCTTGATCCGTGTCAACCCAACAGACGCTTTCGGAGATACCCGTAGTCTACCTTTATAGTCACCCAGTTACGTTGTGACATTTGGTAGACCCAAAGCACTCCTACGGTATCCGGGAGTTACACGATCTCATGGTCTAAGGAAAAGATAATTTGACATTGGAAAACTCTAGCAAATGAACTATACGATCTTGTGCTATGTTTAGGATTGGGTCTTGTCCATCACATCATTCTCCTAATGATGTGATCTCGTTATCAATGACATCCAATGTCCATAGTCAGGAAACCATGACTATCTGTTGATCAACGAGCTAGTCAACTAGAGGCATACTAGGGACATGTTGGTGTCTGTTATTCACACATGTATTACGATTTCCGGATAACACAATTATAGCATGAATAAAGACAATTATCATGAACAAGGAAATATAATAATAATCCTTTTATTATTGCCTCTAGGGCATATTTCCAACACATAGTGCTAGACCACCACTTCTCCCTATAAAGCTTACCGCCACCCCTTGTCGGAACCCTAATGACCACTTCAATTTTTCCATCGGAGCCGATTTCTTCTTTGTTTCCGACAAGAACACCACCGCTGGGTTGTAGGACCGTATCAGGTCTCTCAGTTCGCCAACTGTCGAGTCCAACCCCAACCCTCGACAGTTCCAAGCTAAGATGTTCATTGCTCTCGGCGGCCCTGCTCCCCGGCAGGGTCCGCCGCTCTCTTCTCATTTTCCTCTAACCGATCAAACACATTTGTTGTTCTCTGTCTCTTGTCCCGAGCAGCACCATCATTCTCCCCAAACCGTCCTTGCTCCCCCTTAGGGATCCACATCTGCCTAGGCCTCCTTTTCCTTGACATCTCTCTCTCTCATAGTCCCATTCATCCATGTGGCTAGTCTAATACTCGCCCCTTCTTGGTTTACGCACATCTACCCCCTCCTTCTGTACTGCTCATTGCGTTCAGGAGCTGGGCCACGACCCGACCCGTACCTACTGGGTTCCCCTTGCCGATCGTTCTGCCTATGCTTCTCTTGCTGCTTGTCAAGAAGATCTTTTCTAATGTTCATCTCCCTCTTTTCCTCCAAATCATGCCTCGGGTCTCTTGCTTGAGAGGACTCACCTCTCATCTTCTCCTTGTTCGGACTGTTCACCGCATTCGTTTCCTCTCCCCTCCCCCACCAGTGTGGGATTGCTCTGACTTTGAGAACGAAGTGTGCATGTTATGCTTAGTCGGAACATCTCTCATAGATGCAGTGAAGCGGACCGGCTCACCATCGCCAGTGCGAGATGAGTTAGCGCTGTTGTAACTGCTTGCTGAACCCCCGAGACCTCCCATGATGAAACTTGAATTCCTTCCCGGGAAGCCCTCAACCACTCGCCCCACTGCGCCTCTTTATCCACCGGAGGAACACATACTCCATTGACATGGACCAGCCTTCCACACTCAAAGCAGAAATGAGGTATTTTTTCATAGTGGAAATCAAACCAAGTGCCCACCTTATACTCCACCGATTCTTTTAGGTTAAAACCCCGAACCAGTGGTTCATATACAGAAATCTTTGCTCTTACCCTGAGGTACTGACCCTTCGCAAAACCATCTTTATCCACGTCCACTTTCACAACCTCACCTAGCCAATTCCCTAGCGCGCGTCCAAACTCCTCGCACCTCCTGTCCAAGGGCAGATCTTTAACTCTAACCCATGTTTCAACCGAATCAAAAATCATCTCCGACAGTCTCGTCTTGCCATCATAGTCCTTAAGGATGAGTACATTGAAATCATACTGCCATGGACCATTGTTCCTCGCATGCCTCCAATCACCCTCTGAAGGAAATATGCCCTAGAGGCAATAATAAAGTTACTATTTATTTCCTTATATCATGATAAATGTTTATTATTCATGCTAGAATTGTATTAACCGGAAACATAATACATGTGTGAATACATAGACAAACAGAGTGTCACTAGTATGCCTCTACTTGACTAGCTCGTTAATCAAAGATGGTTATGTTTCCTAACCATGAACAAAGAGTTGTTATTTGATTAACGAGGTCACATCATTAGTTGAATGATCTGATTGACATGACCCATTCCATTAGCTTAGCACCCGATCGTTTAGTATGTTGCTATTGCTTTCTTCATGACTTATACATGTTCCTATAACTATGAGATTATGCAACTCCCGTTTGCCGGAGGAACACTTTGGGTGCTACCAAATGTCACAACGTTACTGGGTGATTATAAAGGAGCATTACAGGTGTCTCCAAAGGTAGATGTTGGGTTGGCGTATTTTGAGATTAGGATTTGTCACTCCGATTGTCGGAGAGGTATCTCTGGGCCCTCTCGGTAATGCACATCACTTAAGCCTTGCAAGCATTGCAACTAAATGAGTTAGTTGCGGGATGATGTATTACAGAACGAGTAAAGAGACTTGCCGGTAACGAGATTGAACTAGGTATTGGAATACCGACGATCGAATCTCGGGCAAGTAACATACCGATGACAAAGGGAACAACGTATGTTGTTATGCGGTCTAACCGATAAAGATCTTCGTAGAATATGTAGGAGCCAATATGGCATCCAGGTCCGCTATTGGTTATTGACCGGAGAATGTCTCGGTCATGTCTACATTGTTCTCGAACCCGTAGGGTCCGCACGCTTAAGGTTACGATGACAGTTATATTATGAGTTTATGCATTTTGATGTACCGAAGGTTGTTCGGAGTCCCGGATGTGATCACGGACATGACGAGGAGTCTCGAAATGGTCGAGACATAAAGATTGATATATTGGAAGCCTATGTTTGGATATCGGAAGTGTTCCGGGTGAAATCGGGATTTTACCGGAGTACCGGGAAGGTTACCGGAACCCCCCGGGAGCTAAATGGGCCATGATGGGCCTTAGTGGAAAAGAGAAGAGGCAGCCCTACATGGGCTGCGCGCCTCCCCCTTCCCCTAGTCCTATTAGGACTAGGAGAGGTGGCCGGCCCCCTCTCTCTCTTTTCCCCCTCCGCGAATCCTATTCCAACTAGGATTGGGGGGGGGGGGAATCCTACTCCCAGAGGGAGTAGGACTCTCCTGGCGCGCCACACCTTGGCCGGCCAGCCTCCCCCCTCTAGTCCTTTATATACTGAGGCAGAGGCACCCTAGAACACACAAGTTGATCCACGTGATCTATTCCTTAGCCGTGTGCGGTGCCCCCAGCCACCATAGTCCTCGATAATACTGTAGCGGAGTTTAGGCGAAGCCCTGCTGCTGTAGTACATCAAGATCGTCACCACACCGTCGTGCTGACGGAACTCTTCCCCGACACTTTGCTGGATCGGAGTCCGGGGATCGTCATCGAGCTGAACGTGTGCTCGAACTCGGAGGTGCCGTAGTTTCGGTGCTTGATCGGTTGGATCGTGAAGACGTACGACTACTTCCTCTACGTTGTGTCAATGCTTCCGCAGTTGGTCTGCGTGGGTACGTAGACAACACTCTCCCCTCTCGTTGCTATGCATCACATGATCTTGCGTGTGCGTAGGAAATTTTTTTGAAATTACTACGAAACCCAACAGTGGCATCAGAGCCTAGGTTATTTATGTTGATGTTATATGCACGAGTAGAACACAAGTGAGTTGTGGGCGATATAAGTCATACTGCCTACCAGCATGTCATACTTTGGTTCACGGTATTGTTGGATGAGACGACCCGGACCAACTACGCGTACGCTTACGCGAGACCGGTTCCCCGACGTGCTTTGCACATAGGTGGCTTGCGGGCGACTGTCTCTCCAACTTTAGTTGAACCAGTATGGCTACGCCCGGTCCTTGCGAAGGTTAAAACGGAGTCTATTTGACAAACTATCGTTGTGGTTTTGATGCGTAGGTGAGATTGGTTCTTGCTTAAGCCCGTAGCAGCCACGTAAAACTTGCAACAACAAAGTAGAGGACGTCTAACTTGTTTTTGCAGGGCATGTTGTGATGTGATATGGTCAAGGCATGATGCTGAATTTTATTGTATGAGATGATCATGTTTTGTAACCGAGTTATCGGCAACTGGCAGGAGCCATATGGTTGTCGCTTTATTGTATGCAATGCAATCGCGATGTAATGCTTTACTTTATTACTAAACGGTAGTGATAGTCGTGGAAGCATAAGATTGGCGAGACGACAACGATGCTACGATGGAGATCAAGGTGTCGCGCCGGTGACGATGGTGATCATAACGGTGCTTCGGAGATGGAGATCACAAGCACAAGATGATGATGGCCATATCATATCACTTATATTGATTGCATGAGATGTTTATCCTTTTATGCATCTTATCTTGCTTTGATTGACGGTAGCATTATAAGATGATCTCTCACTAAATTATCAAGAAGTGTTCTCCCTGAGTATGCACCGTTGCCAAAGTTCGTCGTGCCCAGACACCACGTGATGATCGGGTGTGATAAGCTCTACGTCCATCTACAACGGGTGCAAGCCAGTTTTGCACACGCAGAATACTCAGGTTAAACTTGACGAGCCTAGCATATGCAGATATGGCCTCGGAACACGAGACCGAAAGGTCGAGCGTGAATCATATAGTAGATATGATCAACATGATGTTCACCATTGAAAACTACTCCATCTCACGTGATGATCGGTTATGGTTTAGTTGATTTGGATCACGTAATCACTTAGAAGATTAGAGGGATGTCTATCTAAGTGGGAGTTCTTAAGTAATATGATTAATTGAACTTAAACTTTATCATGAACTTAGTACCTGATAGTATCTTGCTTGTTTATGTTGATTGTAGATAGATGGCTCGTGCTGTTGTTCCGTTGAATTTTAATGCGTTCCTTGAGAAAGCAAAGTTGAAAGATGATGGTAGCAATTACACGGACTGGGTCCGTAACTTGAGGATTATCCTCATTGCTGCACAGAAGAATTACGTCCTGGAAGCACCGCTGAGTGCCAGGCCTGCTGCTGGAGCAACACCAGATGTTATGAACGTCTGGCAGAGCAAAGCTGATGACTACTCGATAGTTCAGTGTGCCATGCTTTACGGCTTAGAATCGGGACTTCAACGACGTTTTGAACGTCATGGAGCATATGAGATGTTCCAGGAGTTGAAGTTAATATTTCAAGCAAATGCCCGGATTGAGAGATATGAAGTCTCCAATAAGTTCTATAGCTGCAAGATGGAGGAGAACAGTTCTGTCAGTGAGCATATACTCAAAATGTCTGGGTATAATAATCACTTGATTCAATTGGGAGTTAATCTTCCGGATGATTGCGTCATTGACAGAATTCTCCAATCACTGCCACCAAGCTACAAGAGCTTCGTGATGAACTATAATATGCAAGGGATGAACAAGACTATTCCCGAGCTCTTCGCAATGCTGAAAGCTGCGGAGGTAGAAATCAAGAAGGAGCATCAAGTGTTGATGGTTAACAAGACCACTAGTTTCAAGAAAAAGGGCAAAGGGAAGAAGAAGGGGAACTTCAAGAAGAACAGCAAGCAAGTTGCTGCTCAGGAGAAGAAACCCAAGTCTGGACCTAAGCCTGAAACTGAGTGCTTCTACTGCAAGCAGACTGGTCACTGGAAGCGGAACTGCCCCAAGTATTTGGCGGATAAGAAGGATGGCAAGGTGAACAAAGGGGACTACGGATAAGCGGGCACTGCAAAGGACAGGTGACGATGCGCGTGGTAAATGGTTCCAAAGTCGATGTGATCGCGGTCGGCACGCTACCTCTACATCTACCTTCGGGATTAATATTAGACCTAAATAATTGTTATTTGGTGCCAGCGTTGAGCATGAACATTATATCTGGATCTTGTTTGATGCGAGACGGTTATTCATTTAAATCAGAGAATAATGGTTGTTCTATTTATATGAGTAATATCTTTTATGGTCATGCACCTTTGAAGAGTGGTCTATTTTTGATGAATCTCGATAGTAGTGATACACATATTCATAATGTTGAAGCCAAAAGATGCAGAGTTGATAATGAAAGTGCAACTTATTTGTGGCACTGTCGTTTAGGTCATATCGGTGTAAAGCGCATGAAGAAACTCCATACTGATGGACTTTTGGAACCACTTGATTATGAATCACTTGGTACTTGCGAACCGTGCCTCATGGGCAAGATGACTAAAACACCGTTCTCCGGTACTATGGAGAGAGCAACAGATTTGTTGGAAATCATACAATACCGATGTATGTGGTCCGATGAATATTGAGGCTCGTGGCGGATATCGTTATTTTCTCACCTTCACAGATGATTTAAGCAGATGTGGGTATATCTACTTAATGAAACATAAATCTGAAACATTTGAAAAGTTCAAAGAATTTTAGAGTGAAGTTGAAAATCATCGTAACAAGAAAATAAAGTTTCTACGATCTGATCGTGGAGGAGAATATTTGAGTTACGAGTTTGGTGTACATTTGAAAAATTGTGGAATAGTTTCGCAACTCACGCCACCCGGAACACCACAGCGTAATGGTGTGTCCGAACGTCGTAATCGTACTTTACTAGATATGGTGCGATCTATGATGTCTCTTACTGATTTACCGCTATCGTTTTGGGGTTATGCTTTAGAGACGGCCGCATTCACGTTAAATAGGGCACCATCAAAATCCGTTGAGACGATGCCTTATGAACTGTGGTTTGGCAAGAAACCAAAGTTGTCGTTTCTTAAAGTTTGGGGCTGCGATGCTTATGTGAAAAAGCTTCAACCTGATAAGCTCGAACCCAAATCGGAGAAATGTGTCTTCATAGGATACCCAAAGGAGACTGTTGGGTACACCTTCTATCACAGATCCAAAGGCAAGACATTCGTTGCTAAGAATGGATCCTTTCTAGAGAAGGAGTTTCTCTCGAAAGAAGTGAGTGGGAGAAAAGTAGAACTTGACGAGGTAACTGTACCTGCTCCTTTATCGGAAAGTAGTACATCACAGAAAACTGTTTCTGCGACACCTACACCAATAAGTGAGGAAACTGATGATGATGATCATGAAACTTCAGATCAAGATATTACTGAACCTCGTAGATCAACCAGAGTAAGATCCGCGCCAGAGTGGTACGGTAATCCTGTTCTGGAAATCATGCTACTAGATCATGATGAACCTACGAACTATGAAGAAGCGATGGTGAGCCCAGATTCCACAAAGTGGCTTGAAGCCATGAAATCTGAGATGGGATCCATGTATGAGAACAAAGTATGGACTTTGGTTGACTTGCCCGATGATCGGCAAGCAATTGAGAATAAATGGATCTTCAAGAAGAAGACTGACACTGATGGTAATGTTACTGTCTACAAAGCTCGATTTGTCGCAAAAGGTTTTCGACAAGTTCAAGGGGTTGACTACGATGAGACTTTCTCACCAGTAGCGAAGCTGAAGTCCGTCCAAATCATGTTAGCAATTGCCGCGTTTTATGATTATGAAATTTGGCAGATGGATGTCAAAACTGCATTCCTGAATGGATTTCTGGAAGAGGAGTTGTATATGATGCAACCGGAAGGTTTTGTCGATCCAAAGGGAGCTAACAAAGTGTGCAAGCTCCAGCGATCCATTTATGGACTGGTGCAAGCCTCTCGGAGTTGGAATAAACGTTTTGATAGTGTGATCAAAGCATTTGGTTTTATACAGACTTTCGGAGAAGTCTGTATTTACAAGAAAGTGAGTGGGAGCTCTGTAGCATTTCTGATATTATATGTGGATGACATATTGTTGATTGGAAATAATATAGAATTTCTGGATAGCATAAAAGGATACTTGAATAAGAGTTTTTCAATGAAAGACCTCGGTGAAGCTGCTTACATATTAGGCATTAAGATCTATAGAGATAGATCAAGACGCTTAATTGGACTTTCACAAACAACATACCTTGACAAAATTTTGAAGAAGTTCAAAATGGATCAAGCAAAGAAAGGACTCTTGCCTGTGTTACAAGGTGTGAAATTGAGTAAGACTCAATGCCCGACCACTGCAGAAGATAGAGAGAATATGATAGATGTTCCCTATGCATCAGCGATAGGATCTATCATGTATGCAATGTTGTGTACCAGACCTGATGTGTGTCTTGCTATAAGTCTAGAAGGGAGGTACCAAAGTAATCCAGGAGTGGATCACTGGACAGCGGTCAAGAACATCCTGAAATACCTGAAAAGGACTAAGGATATGCTTCTCGTATATGGAGGTGACAAAGAGCTCGTCGTAAAAGGTTACGTTGATGCAAGCTTTGACACTGATTCAGACGATTCTAAATCGCAAGCCGGATACGTGTTTACATTAAACGGTGGAGCTGTCAGTTGGTGCAGTTCTAAACAAAGCGTCGTAGCGGGATCTACATGTGAAGCGGAGTACATAGCTGCTTCGGAAGCAGCAAATGAAGGAGTCTGGATGAAGGAGTTCATATCCGATCTAGGTGTCATACCTAGTGCATCGGGTCCAATGAAAATCTTTTGTGACAATAATGGTGCAATTGCCTTGGCAAAGGAATCCAGATTTCACAAAAGGACCAAACACATCAAGAGACGCTTCAATTCCATTCGGGATCTAGTCCAGGTGGGAGACATAGAGATTTGCAAGATACATACGGATCTGAATGTTGCAGACCCGTTGACTAAGCCTCTTCCACGAGCAAAACATGATCAGCACCAAAGCTCCATGGGTGTTAGAATCATTACAGTGTAATCTAGATTATTGACTCTAGTGCAAGTGGGAGACTGAAGGAAATATGCCCTAGAGGCAATAATAAAGTTATTATTTATTTCCTTATATCATGATAAATGTTTATTATTCATGCTAGAATTGTATTAACTGGAAACATAATACATGTGTGAATACATAGACAAACAGAGTGTCACTAGTATGCCTCTACTTGACTAGCTCGTTAATCAAAGATGGTTATGTTTCCTAACCATGAACAAAGAGTTGTTATTTGATTAACGAGGTCACATCATTAGTTGAATGATCTGATTGACATGACCCATTCCATTAGCTTAGCACCCGATCGTTTAGTATGTTGCTATTGCTTTCTTCATGACTTATACATGTTCCTATAACTATGAGATTATGCAACTCCCGTTTGCCGGAGGAACACTTTGGGTGCTACCAAATGTCACAACGTTACTGGGTGATTATAAAGGAGCATTACAGGTGTCTCCAAAGGTAGATGTTGGGTTGGCGTATTTTGAGATTAGGATTTGTCACTCCGATTGTCGGAGAGGTATCTCTGGGCCCTCTCGGTAATGCACATCACTTAAGCCTTGCAAGCATTGCAACTAAATGAGTTAGTTGCGGGATGATGTATTATAGAACGAGTAAAGAGACTTGCCGGTAACGAGATTGAACTAGGTATTGGAATACCGACGATCGAATCTCAGGCAAGTAACATACCGATGACAAAGGGAACAACGTATGTTGTTATGCGGTCTGACCGATAAAGATCTTCATAGAATATGTAGGAACCAATATGGGCATCCAGGTCCCGCTATTGGTTATTGACCGGAGACGTGTCTCGGTCATGTCTACATTGTTCTCGAACCCGTAGGGTCCGCACGCTTAAGGTTACGATGACAGTTATATTATGAGTTTATGCATTTTGATGTACCGAAGGTTGTTCGGAGTCCCGGATGTGATCACGGACATGACGAGGAGTCTCGAAATGGTCGAGACATAAAGATTGATATATTGGAAGCCTATGTTTGGATATCGGAAGTGTTCCGGGTGAAATCGGGATTTTACCGGAGTACCGGGAAGGTTACCGGAACCCCCCGGGAGCTAAATGGGCCATGTTGGGCCTTAGTGGAAAAGAGAAGAGGCAGCCCTACATGGCCTGCGCGCCTCCTCCTTCCCCTAGTCCTATTAGGACTAGGAAAGGTGGCCGGCCCCCTCTCTCTCTTTTCCCCCTCCATGAATCCTATTCCAACTAGGATTGGGGGGGGGGGGAATCCTACTCCCAGAGGGAGTAGGACTCTCCTGGCGCGCCACACCTTGGCCGGCCAGCCTCCCCCCTCTAGTCCTTTATATACTGAGGCAGAGGCACCCTAGAACACACAAGTTGATCCACGTGATCTATTCCTTAGCCGTGTGCGGTGCCCCCGGCCACCATAGTCCTCGATAATACTGTAGCGGAGTTTATGCGAAGCCCTGCTGCTGTAGTACATCAAGATCGTCACCACGCCGTTGTGCTGACGGAACTCTTCCCCGACACTTTGCTGGATCGGAGTCCGGGGATCGTCATCGAGCTGAATGTGTGCTCGAACTCGGAGGTGTCGTAGTTTCGGTGCTTGATCGGTTGGATCGTGAAGACGTACGACTACTTCCTCTACGTTGTGTCAACGCTTCCGCAGTCGGTCTGCGTGGGTACGTAGACAACACTCTCTCCTCTCGTTGCTATGCATCACATGATCTTGCGTGTGCGTAGGATTTTTTTTGAAATTACTACGTTCCCCAACACCCTCCCCATTGAAGTGTACCAAGAACAAGTTATCTCCCAGATCCCGGAACTGCGCTTCATGATGTAGCCCCCACGCCCTGTGCATGGATCTCTCCAACGCCGTCCTGTTCAGTGGCCTCGGCGAGCATACTTTCCCAATCAGCGTCCATCTCCTCGCAGCTGGAATCCCTTTCCCTGGATCTGCAAAGACAAACCCCTGTGCCTCTTTCTCCGTCAACACCATCCCTCCAAGCCGGGCAGACAACGACGCAGTGGCATCGGGGGTTCTGCTAACCACCGGCGAATCCTCCTGTCCCCGCGATCTGACCGGGGTGCCTGTAGATGTGGCTCCTCCTTTCGCCGGTGTTGCTCCGTGGTTCCTCCCCGAAGTGTCCTCTCCACCACGCTTATCCTGACATGCCATGACTCCTCCCCGAGATGAGATCCTACCCCTACTCGATCCGCACGCCGAGGACGCCGTCGCCACCCGTCGCACGATCGTATCTGCAGCACCTCCGATCAGCAAACCCTAACCCTAGCAGCAGCCCGTGATCGCCTATCGATCGCCCTCCTGTCGCCCGAGAGTTAGCTGACATGGTGGACCCACCCGTTCAGTCTGTCCTTACTAGGCTTTTTTTGTTTTTGAGACAAATCCTAGTGGTTAGGTACGTAGAGATTGCGAGATTGAAACCTTCGCACACACCTTTTTTTGGTTTAAAATAGAAAAAAAAGTTAATTGGCCGACCTAGCTCGGAGGGTGTGCGCCCATTCATAAAAACAACTTTTTTTACGGGAGTTTATAAAAACAACTAAAACGGGCGCATGAAGCGTCAAATAGGAATGCCAGTCGCCGCGCCCAAAGTTGAAGACGAGGATCTCTCTGTCAAAAAAAAAGTAGACCTGGGCTTAATTCTATCGCGCTCTTCAGCCCGTATGGAACAGGCGTATGGGCCAAATTCGGCAATCTCCTCTCCTCTTTTTTGCTTCCTTGCACTACTATTTTGTAATAATCCATTTTCGGAAGAGGAAAAGGTGGAGTGATCGGATAGAGAATCCCGGGGCGTGGAGAGCTCCACCTCCTTCTATCCTTGCACGGAGCTCAAGCTCTCGCCCGCATGGCGCTCCTCCGCCTCCAGCACCACTGCTCCCTCCTCCAAGTCTCCACCTCCCACCTCCCAACCCTCCTCAGACCCCCGCGGAACCCTCGCAGGAGCCAACTCTCGCCGCCCAATGCGGCCAGGACCACCTCCTCCTCCGTAACTCCCTCCCCCGCCGCGCGAATCTTGGCGCGGAATGCGGCGGCGCCGCCCTGGCGGGGCGAGCTCCTGCTCCTCCTCCCCGCGGCCGCCGCGTCCTGGCCGCTCCACTCCCTCGCGGCCGAGGCCGACGGCGGCGGCGGGAGCAAGGTGAGCCTCGAGTCCATCGTGCTGGCCGTGGACGACTTCAACAACCGGAACCCCTTCTTCGTGGCCGGGGTGGTGTTCGTCTGGCTGGTGGTGCTCCCGCTGGCGCAGGACTACTTCAAGAAGTACAAGGCCGTGGGCGCCCTCGACGCCTTCCGCAAGCTCCGCGACGCGCCGGAGGCGCAGCTGCTGGACGTCAGGCGGGGCAACAGCGTGCGGTTCATGGCGCCGCCCAACCTCAGGCTCGTCGAGAAGAGCGCCGTGCAGGTGGAGTTCGACGAGGAGGACGAGAAGGGGTTCCTCGGGGAGGTGCTCGCCAGGTTCCCGGACCCGGCCAACACCGTCGTCTGCGTGCTTGACAAGTGAGTGATCCATGGAACCTCGATTGACGCCTGCTGTCGGTGGTGTGCCTGCGTTACTGAAATGCTTTAGTAGTTGTGTGTATTGATCGAATAGGATTGGCATGAATCATTCGTGATGGAATGTCGATTAATGTGCTCTCTAGTGCTAGATGTCTTTTTATGCAGCAGAGTAGTCGTGTACACAACTTTGATTTAGTAGTGCAATGCAGTTGTAGTTAAACAACGAAATTCAACTACAGTATTTCATACGAAAATTGTGGAATCAAAATAGACCCTTCCAGAATGTCTGGATCGGGCTGATTGTTTCTATCGATCGAGTCGATATCAAGTTAAGATCAGTTTTGTTGCGCTGTGTTCAAAAAAAGTTGAGACAGACTGATTTAGTATCGTCTTAGTTACAACTGAGAACTACTGCCGACTCGAGCTCAGGAACCGAGGAAGAGCATAGTCGTGTTTCAAGAACATTGTCTTTTGTAAGTGTGGAGCATAATCTGAATAATTTTGGTTTATTTGCGACTAGCACAGATAAAACTGCCACATTGACAGTTCAAAATAGTCTGAAACAATTAGTCAATTACTTTACTCGTTCTGCCACAATGAAATACAGGGATAAGCTTCTTTTCCATCCAATTAGTCCCTATTATGGCATCATAACCTACGGATTGGTCCACCACCTTCTTCGACATAGGCGTAGTGTCGGTCTATAGGACTCTACTGTTGCCGATTTGTCGGTTTGTATTTCATGATTTGTTTGTCAGACTTTTGGTTTTGGCTGTGTGCATCTTAGTTATGCAGAGGCCGGGTGTTACTCATAATGCTTTGTATCCACTTGATGCTACATTTTGAGATAATAAAATCATCCTTTATCGGAAAATTAGTCCCTATTATATTTAATTGTCTAACTTAATAAGTAGATAAATAAATATAAAATTTATTGTCATGTTCTAGTGCATCTTCGAGACTGGTAAAGATGGATGGCATGTCAATTTTGCCCTCTGAAGCTTGTTACTTTAGATTCAGAATTCAGATAGTGGCAGTTTTGGATAGGTGCTGAATGTACTGATGTTGCTGTATACTTTTCATCATGCCAAAGCAACTATGCTTCAATTCTTATATAACTCTATGAACTTTATCATGCGCAATCTGTTACCAACTTAAGTTTATGTTGTGTAAGGTAGCTTTGATGGTAATTCAATGAAAGTGGCTGAGCTCCTGTTCAACAATGGTTTCAAAGAGGCATATGCAATCAAAGGGGGACTGAGAGGCCCAGATGGTTGGCAGGTTAGTTATGACAGTTCAAAAAGTACATGCCTCGTTGTTTCCGCACTGATCTTTGCTATTTTCATAGGCAATTCAAGAAAACTATCTTCCGCCATCTGTTCATGTTTTTCCAAGGGAAAAGAAGAGCAAAACTTTAACGCACACTGATGCGAGCACTGAAGGAACAGATGATCAGCCAGAGGGGAATGGAGAACTATTAACTTCTCCTAGCAGCACTTTAGTCAATACAAGCAATGGAACCAAGGATGGTCATGAAGAACTGAATGGAAATACTTTAGCCGCGAAGCATCCAAGGAGACCATTATCACCTTATGCAAAGGTATGACCCCATTGCCTTCCTACCTCCATACAGTAATCAGCAGGCTCTAGATTTGATTTCGTCAAACTTCTATCTAGTTAACAGCATACAGGCTGGCCTCACTGCACGCTGTC
>NW_024116963.1:0-5089 GCF_003073215.2 Triticum urartu
GTCTGGTCAGAAAAATGAACCGAGCCCGTATAATCACCGGAATTATACGGGTTTGCACGGGATGCGGGTCTGCGCCGGATGCGGGTCGGCTAGAGTTGCTCTTAGTATGTGCGATAATTGCACCGCCTGCAAGCAGTGTTGGTCGGAATCGGATTGGAACAGAGTAGTTTGACTTGTGAACGCAAGCGTCAAGCAAACGAAACAAAACTCGTTGGCACAGCCACCGTAACTCCTCCCGGAATCCGTTTGGAAGACGGGAACCGAGCCGCCGTCGATCCAAGTCGTCTCGGTGTATATATATGTACGATGTATTTGCCGCTCGTCCATCTCGTCGCCGCCACCCCCACTCCTCCTAGATCAGACGCGCTCTCCCCTGTCTCCGTCATCTCTGTTCAGCGCGCCGATCGATCCATCCGATGGCGTTCACCTGCAAGCGACCCGCCGCGTCCCTCGACGGCCACGCCAGCCAGCCGGGCGCGATGTGCCGGAAGAGGAGGCGCGTCATCGGGACCACCTATGACTACGACCAGGAGTCGTGCCTCGGCAGAGGCAAGTTCGGCGCCGTCGTCAAGGCGCGGTGCCGCGCGACCGGCCAAGTCGTCGCCATCAAGTCCCTCCACGACCCCGCCGACCCCCGCGAGGTGCTGCGGGAGGCCCGCTTCCTCGAGGCGTGCGGCGGCCACCCGCACATCGTCGGCTTCCGCGGCGTCACGCTCGACTACGTAACCGACGAGCTCTGCCTCGTCATGGACTACGTCGAGGGCAAGAGCCTCAAACTTCTCCTGAGCGAGAGGAGCGGCGGGCTCCCGGAGGCCACGGTGTGCACCTTCATGTGGCAACTCCTCACGGCCGCCAAGAAGATGCACCGGTGCCACGTCGTCCACCGCGACATCAATCCTGCTAACATCCTCGTCGGAGGGGAAGAAGCCGGAAGAGGGTTCGTCAAGATCTGCGACCTCGGCGTCGCCATGTCCATGTCGGAGGCGCCGCCGTACGAGGAGGAGGCTGGCATGGGGGAGTACCGGGCGCCCGAGATGCTGCTGGGAAAAGAGGACTACGACGCGCTCGTCGACACGTGGTCTCTCGGGTGCGTCATGGCAGAGATGCTCACTGGCGAGAGGATTTTCCGAGCCGCTGAATTCATCTCTCTCTTCCAAAGGATCTTCGAAGTGGTGGGCGTGCCAGACGACACGACGTGGCCGGGGTTCACGTCGCTGCCGCACGCCGCCCCGCCGCCGCTGGTGCCGGGGCAGCAGAGCACGCTGCGAGATCTGTTCCCGGAGGAGGTGCTGTCCGCGGAGGGATTCCAGGTCCTCAACGGCCTTCTTACATGCAACCCCGACAAACGGCTGACGGCGACCGCCGCGCTGAAGCTCCCGTGGTTCGCCACCGCTGCTGCAAACGCCCGCCCCTCTGCTCCGACTCTGCTGCTGCTGCTGCTGCCAAGATCGACACGATGGCGCTGTCCATAAAGGAGGAGGTGGTGGAGTTCGCTCCGTTGATGCCTCCTAGAAAGAGAGTCACGGCCAAGAAGACGTTGATCAGGAAGAAGGCGCCGCTGATCGTTCCACCGGCCACATGAAGGCGCAGAGATCTTCTTCTTCTGCCTCGATGCTTGGGACTTTTCGGATGCAAAATATGTAGATGCTTGGATGACAATTTAGTGCACCCAGAGCGGAGTAAATTGTCTCTGCTCAAGCTCGAAGCATCTGCACACTTGCAGGCTTGCTGCGTTGCAGTGTTTGTTTTATCCTGTAATATGTAGTGTTCAATGCAATGTGTTGAATGAAATTGGTGACAACCTGCTGAATGTGAAATTGGAAGTTCTTGAAATGCAGATTGTGTAGGCAAAAAATGTTACGACCATTGAGAAACCTGTGTCAGATTAAACTGGTTCTCTCATGTCTGATTTATGTTATACACATTCAGTCAGTTTCTTGCGAAAATTTACCAATCTGATTGTGTAGGTAAACATAAGCCTGAGTGCTGACAGGAAATATGTTTTTGATCTTCGTCTCTAATCCACCAACTGACCAATATTCAAGCAGTGCTACATTCAAATATTCAAGCTATATAAGTCTTACCAATTCACATGTGTGTAACTTCTGTCAGATTAGAGGGGTACAAACTGGGCATATAGATGCATATATTTCACACAAAAAGGATACATCCAGAAGATGATACTACAAGGCAAGCACGCAAGGCTTATGTTCTGTCTGGAACACATGAATTTCAGTGGGTATTCGAAATTGCGTTTACTACAGACGACTCATTTGTCGAGGATCAGTTTTGTCCATGCCTTTTCTTGCAACCTAATTATTTTCTTTTTTGTGATTGATCTACCAGCCCTTTCAAGTGTTCCATCTGACAGCATGTATGCCTGTTTAATTGCGTTTACTACAGACGACTCAAGAGTGCATTCAGGACAGTGTCATGTATGCTCCCAATACAAGTGTACCTGAAATCAGAGCAAGTACAGAGAAATGCATGAGATTGGAAACTTTATACATGAAAGGGTAGATGACTTCAAACTGCGAAGGTGCCAAGTTGGTTTTACAGAATGAGGTGAAAGTTCAGAATACCATGGTAATGACATACAAGCAAAGGGAATTTAGAGGCTTATTAGTAGTTAACTTTCTCAGAGGATGATGTAATAAATCGTACCCTGATCCATAGGGTCACCTAACATCTACCCGTAAAGGTCTGAACACCGAGAAGAACATACCCTTGAATCCTTGATCATAAAGGCTGCACTATTTAACCTTGCAGGTTAAGAGGAAAAACCAAACATCCATGTCAGAGAATAGTATGCTCTTCAGAATTGGAAGTACCTGCAGGACCAAATCCAGGATATAGGATTCACCCTCGAAAAGAGGCTAGCCAGCTGAACTAGGAGTATGAAGATATGCATGGGTACTGAATAGTCCACAATCATATTAGATCCCTAAAAAGAAATGTACCGCATTTGGATTGCCTTTTCTAGTGCCAGGTAAAATTGCTTTTCCAGGTTTTTGTTTCAACAGAGCTTCCAAGCGAGACTTGAAATCTGTCCTGATAGTCTCCATGTTAGGATGAGAGTGGCAAGGATCGATCTATTGTCTCACGCGGTTGTCGAAATCTCAAATACAATTGGATTACACGAACGGAGAGGAAGAAATGGGGAACTAGGGTTCTAGCCGTCGCCGCCGAGCCGTGATCCACCGGATGCCTTGATCCCTTGGTTGCCTTGGTTAAGTAGTGGACGCGTCGGGCTTCACCTGGCCCAGTCTGGCCCGTAGACGTGTGGGTTGGCCTTGGGCACGCGCTGGGGCCGGCCTCCTTCCGGCCCAGCGTGGGTGATCTGCGGGCCCGACATGTCAGTGGTGCTGACATCCCCCCTCCTTGTGTCGAGGCTTGCCCCCAAGCCTCCGCGTGTGGGAAGCGTGCTTGAAGAGCAGCTTTGTCTTCCCAAGTGGAGTCCACCTGGTCGCGTGGAGACCATCAAACCTTGACTTGTTCGACCATGCCGCTCGTTCCCTTGCGCCATCGCGATTGTAGGATCTGCACTGGTATCGCTAGCATGTCTTGGTCAATAGGTAGTTCTAGGCTAGCCGCCGCACCTGGGAGCAATGCACGCCGGAGCATCGAGACATGGAACACCGGATGCACGGTGGCATCTGGAGGTAGCTGAAGTTTGTACCCGACCTCGTTGATCTTGGCGATGATTGGAAAGGGTCCGAAGAACTTGAACGAGAGCTTGTGGTTGGCGCGCGGAGCAACTGATGTTTGAATGTATGGCTGAAGTTTGAGAAATACCTTGTCACCCACTTCAAACTGGCGCCATGAACGCTTCTTGTCTGCCTGAGTTTTCATGCATTGGCGTGCGCGATTGAGATGTTGTTGGAGGAGTTGCTGCACTACCTGACGCTCCTCCAGCCATGATTGCAGAGCCAGAACCGAGCACGATGACGCTGCTGAGATGCCCCAGTGTCTTGGTTCGTACCCGAACAGGGCCTTGAAAGGAGTCATCCCGATCGCTGAATGATGGGTGGAATTGTACCAAAACTGTGCAAGTGGGATCCAGAAGCTCCAGCGTCGCGGACACGTGTGCGTGAAGCAACGCAGATAGGTTTCCAAGCACTGGTTGACTCACTCCGTTTGATCGTCTGTTTGTGGGTGGTTGGCCGTGCTCATCCGCAGCTCTGTTCCAGCGTATTTGAACAGCTCCTGCCAGAAGTGGCTGGTGAAGAACGGGTCGCGATCAGAGACAATGGCTCCGGGCAGACCATGCAGCTTGTATATTTGATTCATGTAAAGGAGAGCCACCTTAGATGCAGTATAGGGATGTGCTAGGGGTAGAAAATGGGCAAACTTTGTCCTCTTGTCCACAATAACCAGCAAGCAGTTGAATTTTCCGGATTGCGGTAGGCCATCGACGAAATCCATAGTGATCATATCCCATGGTGCAGTTGGTATTGGTAGTGGGTTTAGAAGCCCTGGACTGGCAGCTCGATCCGGTTTGGCCTGCCGACATATGGAGCAACAGCGTATGTAGTTGTGCACATGAGTCTTCATTTTGGGCCAGGCAAAGAGTCGCTGTATGCGACGATATGTAGCTGGGATGCCTGAGTGCCCCCCCATAGGGTTGTCGTGAAATGCTGCAATGATCTTCTGTTGGAGACTTGTGGTACCACCCAGCCAAATCCGTCCTCTGAACCTAAGCAGCCCTTGAGTGAGGGTGAATCGTCCTTTTGGGTCTGGTGAATCGCTAGCTGTTCCAGCAGCAGTTGCGCTTGGGGGTTCGAGTTGTAGCTGGACAGAATGTCTCCCAACCACGCTGGCTGGCAGGAGGTTATTGGGTTCAGTGTCTCGTCAGGTTTGGAGCGAGATAGAGCATCCGCTGCTGTATTCTCCTTTCCCTTCTTGTATCTGATGGTATATTGTGTTGGAAATATGCCCTAGAGGCAATAATAAAAGCATTATTATTATATTTCTTTGTTCATGATAATTGTCTTTATTCATGCTATAACTGTATTATCCGGAAATCATAATACACGTGTGAATACATAGACCATAATATGTCCCTAGTAAGCCTCTAGTTGACTAGCTC
>NW_024116964.1:0-7067 GCF_003073215.2 Triticum urartu
TCCTGCTCCTCTGGCCCAAAAGCTCCTTCGAAGGTTGATGATGTTCACAGTATCAAGTCTGTCCCCAAAGAGAACAGTTCATCTGATGATATTGCATCTAGAGCTGGGATACAACCTAAATGCATGTCTATGGACAGCAAATCATCTGATGCCATGTCTGCTGCCGAGGCGCAAAAACTTGATACTGACACTGATGATGATGGTGACCTTCCTTTTGATTTGAGCATTGATTCTGGCTCATTGACCTGCGTTGCTTGTGGAATTCTTGGCTTCCCATTTATGGCAATTTTGCAACCCTCCAAGAAAGCATTGGAAGATATGTCCCTTGTTGATATAGAGAGATTTAAGCTGAATTGTGAAAAAGAGAACCATTCAAATGCAATTCCATGTTCTCCTGATGATAGCATTTCAGGTATGTCCAGCTTTTGTAGTCTCTTACAGGTGCAGGAACTAAGTGAACATTTTACTGACAGGTGCAGATTTGTTTTGTGGTGTCAATTGCCATCGTTGGTACTTCTCGCTCTTGTCATAGTTCCGCTTATATGATAAACCTCACTAGGATCAAATTCTTAGTATCCTTGAATCCTTATTTTCTCTTTTCGTCAAACATGATGAGCGATCCTGTCTTTTAGCACGTTACAATTAATGGGTATGGTCAAGTAGAAATATTCTGTCTAGAATAATTGCAATACCAATGGAATTCTTGCTGTGTGCTAATCATTGATTACATCGCAGCTACTTTGTTTTAATTACATTGTTTGCTGATTTTTTGGTGATACATGGAACACATTACTAGACCCTTTTTTCTGACTGTTCTCTTATATATTATAATTGTTGAAGTGTATATGTAGATTGCCTAGCCCTTTCCATCAGTTCTGACTTTTGGTTGCGTTGGCTAGTGCATGAAGCTTTAACATGGTATCAGGGCCTAAGGTCTTGCGTTCAAGTCCTGGTTTTCGCAATTTATCCAAAAATTGCTGCTCCCCCCCTCTGTGTCCACATATAGGCTTCTTGAGCCATACCTCCGAGTCTATTCACCTGTTGACTTCCCTCGTCACATGTGAGAGGGGTTGTTGAAGTGTATATGTGGATTGCCTAGCCCTTTCCATCAGTTCTGACTTTTGGTTGCCTTGGCTAGTGCATGAAGCTTACCAATAATTAGTATCCTTGCTTGTTTATTAAATATACTTTCTTGTACATTTCATTCTTTCATATTTCAGGTTTAGCCACAGTGATATGTTTTGTTTTTGCATGTGTGAATATTTGACAAAGGTTTCTCCTTATTTGCCAGGACATCCAGTTATTGCCAAAAGACCTTCCAGCCCTGTGGCACAGTCTAACTTCAGTCATCAGAATGCGGAATCAGATAAAGATGGTGTGGGACTTGATGGACCCCTACTACCACATAATAATAGTGCACATTCTTGCAATAGTGAAAATACCCTTAATCCGGGCATCAACACAGAGACAACTGAGACGAAAATACCGAGTGCTCGTTTTGGTATAGAATTTAGTAAACAAACTGGCAGAGGTGATATTGATGCACAAGCCACAGAAAGTTGCGGCAACACTGTTGACTGGAATATAACCTCTGCATTTGTACGTCCCCGTATCTTCTGCTTGCAACATGCACTTGAGATTGAGGAGTTGCTTGAAGGCAAAGGGGGTGCACATGCTCTCATCATTTGCCATGCAGGTAGAGTATGATGCTAACTTCCTTTATTCTCATATTCTCTTTTACTGCAAATGCCTGATGCACGCTGCCTTGATCCTTAACACTGGATATGAAATCAGCAATTCCTCTTTTGAGTTTTGACACACTTATGTGTTGTCATCATGTTTGGTTCGTTAAAGCTTTGTTAGAAGATGCTAAATTGGTTTAGATTGTCTTCATCTGTGGGACTTATTTTCTTTGTATTAATAAAGTTATGGCTTCTTCCTCTATATAAAAGACTAAACTCTTGAATATACTATGAAAATCAGTGTATTATTTTGTATCATTGAATAAATCTCCGATCTTTTGTAATCCAAGTGATAAATCCCAAAAAAAAATATAATAACATGGAACATATTGACTTGTATAAATTTATTCCAGTAGATACTAATTGGAGGGGATGGTCTTGAAGCCCTGTACTAGGATGGAGCACATAAATTACTGCAATTATTTGTACAAAAGCCAATTTATTTTTTGAAGGATATAATACAATTGAACTCTGGTCTTCTGGTGTTTGCTCGATGTGATTGGTGTCGGTATTCGCTGGTGTTATGCAAGTGAACTGTGCTTGCAGCTAATTGCAGTCATATCTGCTATGTGTGGAAATTACAGATGACACGTGACTTGACCCACCATGTCCTATTTTTGTAAATGGTCTTTCTGTTGGATGCTATATAAAACAGTACAGAATAATGCGATGATGGAATAGACAATAGATAGAATGAGCATAGGAGTCAAAGTAGCGGTGCTTGTTTAATTAGCAAAAAGAGTGGCATCTGACTGTTTATGGCACTAAGTCCAAACTTTAGGTCAAAAGGATCACTTCAAAGATTGCGCACATATGTCCTGAAGCGATCCAGGGAGCTCTTGGCCCACATTTCCTTCTCTGTTGACCCAAGAGTGCTAATTGCAGATGCATGTAAATGACTCTAGCTCGGAGCTTATGCCTCCTTCAAAATATCTCAAGTGAACTCTTGTTCTGAATCATGATTAGGAACCAATTCTACACATGTTAATGCCATAATTTGATTAGTGTATTTCTTGAAGTTTAAAAATTCCCCTTATTTTTTTTGCAGATTACACCAAGCTAAAAGCACTTGCAATATCAATTGCAGAGGAAATTGAGTTTCAGTTTGACTGTAAAGATGTTCCACTTGCAAATGCGTCCAAATCTGATCTACATCTAATCAACATTTCAATTGATGACGAGGGGTACAAGGAAGATGAAAGAGATTGGACAACACAGATGGGTCTAAACATGAAATATTTTGCCAAGCTTAGGAAAGAAACACCAGGTTGCCAAGAGCAACCTCCTTTGTCATTTTGGAAGAGATTAGACATCTCAGATAAGCCTTCGCCTATTTCTGTCGTTCCAAACCTCAAATGGCTCTGCAGAAGAGCACGAACCCCATATAGGGTTGTTGGTTATGCTGCCTGTCGTAATGCCACAGTAGGTCCTGACGTGGTTAGCCCTGCAGTTACAAAGGCTGAGATGGGCACTTCTGGAAATGCTTACGAGAATGCCAAAGAACAACGAACTGCTGAACAAGATGCCCCTCTGGAGCCAAGTAGGTTACAAGAAGCTGACGATGTTGCTGATATGCACACGTGTTCTGAGGACATTGATCAAGACATGCATTGTCTGATTGGTAGCAAAAGGCAGCGAACCGCTGAACAAAATGCCCCTCTGCAGCCAAGTAGGTTGCAAGAAGCTGACGATGTAGTCGATATGCACACGTGTTCTGTGGACAATGATCAAGACATGCATCATCTGATTGGTATCCCTGTTGCTGCTGCTGAATATCCGATGACGCATCAAGTTTGTGAAGGTACAGTAAGTGTTAGCACCTGTGAACTTGACGATCTGGTAAGTGCTAGCACTAGTGATGATTCAATTTGTTCAGCGCATTCTCAGGATTCACCTGGGGTGTCAGATGACTTTACCACTGAACAGCAATGTGTCCAGTCAGATGAGTTGACTAGTTCCGTGGCTATGTCCGCACAACAGTTCCTTGTAGATGGAAGCATGACTGCAGAAGACAGCAGCAATCATGAAAACTTGGGTTCTTATAATGTCACTTCAGAGTGCAAAGACAAACAGCTCCAAGTTCAACAGGAGCAGGAGAATATTGAACTTTGTAATAATGCTGGCAGAAACTTGGCCGCGGCAGTACAGGTCAATTCCGGCCATTTTGGTGACAAGGCCGTCAATCTCGAGAGCGCTATTCCTACTGAGTCACAGCATGAGTATCCGAAGAGAGATGCCATCGTTTTGGAAGGCATGCAAGCTGCTTTGACGACTGTGGTCTCTGGAGAAAATAGAAATTCAGTTAACACAGAGTTGGATTCTCTTGGTATTTTACTTGGAGCTTTAGCAGAAGAATCCATTCTAGCTGATGTTCCTGGAAAAGATGAGGTTGACGATGCTTCCTTGACATTGATGACACTGGCTAGCATTGACCAGTCTGCAGGTGATGTTGCACACAATGAAGTTATAGAGACGTCTAGCTCTTCCGTTGGCGCATCTATTTCATGCAAGGGACGGACTTTGCCCAATTTGGCATCTGATGGATCGCTTAGGATTCAGAATGCTGAAATACAAAATAAACAAGAAAATGCTGAAGAAGTTGGTGCCTGGAACTGCCAGGGTTTGAAGAACAGCAGAGGAATACTTGACAGTTCAGCAAACAGTTTATCTGATACAGGCAAAAGTTCAGGCACACCAAAAGCTTATCAACCAGACATATTGTCTAGAAGCATTGGAAGCTCAAAAAGAACAAGTATCATATGCTATGTCAGACGCAAGCGCAAGCAAAAAAGAAAGAGGGAATCTGAGTTAAGTACCAGTAATTCGCAAAGTTTTGGGAGCTTTGCCCGCGCTCCATGCGAGAGGCTGAGGCCCAGGAGGAAACCTGCAGTAATTGAAGAGCCGGCAGAGCAGATTGAAACCGCAAAACCTTCCGCTGCCGCAACCAAGGGCAAGAGGTCCAAGGTGGTGGAGTTATTTCAGTGCGAGATCGATTTCTGCGACATGACATTCGAGAGCAGAGCCGAGCTCCGCGCCCACGAGCGCAACATCTGCACCGACGAGTCGTGCGGCAAGCGCTTCCAGTCGCACAAGTACCTGAAGCGCCACCAGTGTGTCCACCGCGACGAGAGGCCCTTCAAGTGCCCCTGGGACGGCTGCGGGATGACCTTCAAGTGGCTGTGGGCGCAGACAGAACACATAAGAGTCCACACGGGGGAGCGCCCGTACGAGTGCTCAGTCCCTGACTGCGGGCAGACGTTTAGATACGTCTCGGACTACAGTCGGCACCGGAGGAAGTTTAATCATTACTGATTGGACGTCGCAGTCGGCACCGGAGGAAGGTTAATCATTACTGATTGGACGTCGCAGTCGGCACCGGAGGAAGGTTAATCATTACTGATTGGACGTCGCAGTCGGCACCGGAGGAAGGTTAATCATTACTGATTGGACGTCGCAGTCGGCACCGGAGGAAGGTTAATCATTACTGATTGGACGTCGCAGTCGGCACCGGAGGAAGGTTAATCATTACTGATTGGACGTCGCAGTCGGCACCGGAGGAAGGTTAATCATTACTGATTGGACGTCGCAGTCGGCACCGGAGGAAGGTTAATCATTACTGATTGGACGTCGCAGTCGGCACCGGAGGAAGGTTAATCATTACTGATTGGACGTCGCAGTCGGCACCGGAGGAAGGTTAATCATTACTGATTGGACGTCGCAGTCGGCACCGGAGGAAGGTTAATCATTACTGATTGGACGTCGCAGTCGGCACCGGAGGAAGGTTAATCATTACTGATTGGACGTCGCAGTCGGCACCGGAGGAAGGTTAATCATTACTGATTGGACGTCGCAGTCGGCACCGGAGGAAGGTTAATCATTACTGATTGGACGTCGCAGTCGGCACCGGAGGAAGGTTAATCATTACTGATTGGACGTCGCAGTCGGCACCGGAGGAAGTTTAATCATTACTGATTGGACGTCGCAGCGGTGCTGGGGGGCAAAGGCTCCTCCTCCGGCTGGTGCTGCATTGTGTGTTGAGGTACGTTGGTCCTTTGTTTGTTGTAGCAGGCTAGCAGCTCACGTATTTAATTAACCGCCCGATGGCTGGTAGTCCTAGTGTTAATTCCCTTCGTTAACAATGTGCCAAGTGTAGTCTAGGATGTAGAGATAGATTGGGGGGTAAAAGGCCAGATGGCCCTTCATTCTTTTTCTCCGTCAGTCCAGTCATGTATGTAATCCCTTGATAAAGTTTTATCAATTGCGATGATGCCGAAATCTCCCTCAGTTGAGTCATGTATCTAAACTAATCTATGCTAAAGTTTATCAATGCAATGATGATGACAGATCGTCTGGTTCGTTCGTTTTTCTCCTGAGGTTGTCGAATTATTAGCAATAGGATCTTGACATCATGCGAGTGGTTTGGGATTTGGTTTTGTGGTAGGCGAAGCAGCATTGTTGGGAACCTTGCAATTGCAGACCTACTGATTCTTTCTGGGGCACACGCTACACGTGATTACAGCATTGATTTGTACACTCGTTAAACAGTCTGAGGCGTTGGATTCTTTGCTGCTTTGCCTTATATGACTAAGTGACTTATAAAGTGCAGATCTTAGGGACTCATAAGGATCCAGGTCCTCTAAAAAAACCCGGTAATTTTATTCGAATTGAGCAAGGGAACACAAAGTAAACAACAGCCATACCAGGGAATTGCTACAGATGGAGTATATCAAAACAAGGGAGCAAGAATAACATTGATTGAGAGAATAAAAAAGAGCTGTTGTTCCAGGTTATCACTTTGACTACCGTTTTATCACCTTAATATAAGTCCTACGCGTATACCTAGGTTGCCAATTTTATCACCTTAATATAAACTATATAGCACAAAAATTATACGGTTTGAAAATAAAGCATCTGAAGTTTATATTGGTATATTTTTTTTGTAATATATGACTTGTATTAAGTTGGTCAAATTAACGACCTAGGGGCACGTACATGCCCTGTAAACTGAGAGAGAGGTAGTAGTTTAATTAACTCAAAATCCAAAAATATTATACATAATGACGACGATACAAGTTTAATTAATCTAGAAGTAAAAAGACCCAACCAACTAACGATCCTCATGGAGTGAGTAGTGATAACGATATATATATAGGCCATCTAGACGACGGCGATCTACTGCGACTCGACGGGCGGCGTCGTGTTGGTTGAGCCGTGGTCCTTGGCGCCTCCGCCGAAGATGGGGTCGGCGAACATGGAGCTGACCTTGTTCTTGATGCACTCCCAGTGGTCCCGACCCTGCGCCTCCGCGAACTGCCGGCACTGGTC
>NW_024116965.1:0-14025 GCF_003073215.2 Triticum urartu
CCTCTGCCTCTCCAGCGAATCGCTAAGCCCGCGCCCCGCGCCCTCACTTTAGGGGGATTTGGCCGTCGCGGTCGCCGGAATCGGGGGCCAGGCGGCCGGAATCGCATGTTGGGGAATTCACACCGAGGCGAATCCTTGCAGGCCAACAAATCCACACCCGCATTGCAATTGCAGTGAATTTTTTTGGAGAGAGGGATGAAGTTTATCAGCTACTGTTTTCGTGCTAAAACTCACGAGAGGACTTTGAGGTGTTCTGCAGGTTGCATATTTCAGGGTGAACTAATACATTCAATTTCGTGCTAAATCTGGCGTATGTTCTTCTAAGGCACATACAACACTCTGGTCGAGATGTAGGCAATAATACTGAATAAATTAGGCAATAGAGAGGTCCACCATCTCAATGATGCAGGCAACCTTTTTTGCATCATCTAAATGATACAGGCATCACTCACGTTGCATCATCATGTTCAGTACTGAGTGTTGGTCTGCTTTTGCACATACTAGTCTAAATAGATGGAACAACGCTGTCACAGGAATACTAATGTAAATCTTCAGGACATGTTTGATATTTGTGGTTGCTTGCTGGAATCGCCCCTTATTCAAGGTAATCACAATTTCTTGACACTCTAGAATGTATGAAAGCAGAGAAACAATCAATTGCAATTTTGAGGGGGCTCTTCCATCTATTCAAGATTGGTGGAGGCTTTTACTGAAAGCCGATTTGTTAATTTTTAGCAATAACGACGGATTTAATTTAGGCAATAGAAGAGGGTTTTTTCAGGCAATAGAACAGATATAAATAGGCAATAGTGCATTTTTTCCTAGGCAGAACAGTGGATATGAATTAGTGAATAGACGATGATATTTTAGGGCTTTTACCATGCCGGCACCAAGAGGGAAGATGACAAGTGGGGCTCTGTTTTTTATCCAATGGGGTAGACAGTAGGATGTAGGCAACACAGACAATAGTAATTCAGGGTTGTATTTTTTTACAAGGGTATCAAGCAACACTGTCTTCATATTGCATACATCTACACATGCCTCTTTTTTTTCTATGGGGGCAAATAACAATGGACATAGTTTAGGACAATAGAAGGATTTTTTTTGCACGCACTAGAAGAAGAGTGTATGTTAGTAGGCAATGTTTTTTGAGGCACACTGCAGGTATATGGAAGAATAAGGCCACACCACTTACATGGCTTCGCCTAAGGCCAATACACTAAGTCGCCGCAAAAGGCAAACGAAAACAAAACAAGGTCGCGGCATGTATCCATGCCTTGACACATCAAGCTATGCCAATGTTGTTTTCCTCTTATTGCTGGCGAAGTCTGCCAGTGACATCTTGTTTCGGCACCAGAAACAAATTGATGATCTGCCTCTGTTTGCTGTTCAAAGCGGCAGTTTGTATGCATGCCGCGACCTTCATGGCGCGCTGCCCGGGTGGATGTCCATGCAGACAAATGTGCCTCAACCCCAAAGTAGCTCCTGGCGCTGGAGCTCGTGCGCGGTTCAGCCGGGGACCTATAGGTGCCGTGTGTCCAGGCTCATCGACGTGTCGAGCACGCAGCTGCTCCGGCTGGTGTCTACTTCGTTACGGTCGTGGTTTCCTCACTCTTCTCATGCCCTCGGCGACGGCTCCATAACCTCCCCTCCAAGAAGCAAGGTCGGGCACGACAGCCTACAAGTGTTTTTTTAGTCGTTGAGTTGAGATGACCTGGGGACGTACGGCTTCGTACCATCTTATTCTGCTCCTCCGGTTAGAAATAAGAGTTCATATCATATATGGCCTATTTTTTTTCCAAATTGCTATACTACTTCCAAATCTATATAGTCATGGGACACGTATGTAGTAATATTTCTTGTTTTTTTATTGGCGGCTGCTATGGATCAGCCGGATGATTTTCTAAAGAAATCATCCAGCTAGCAAACCGTCCGATTAGGCGCATGTAGCCCGTCCGATTATATCAGTTCAGCCACCCGTTTGTCCTTTCTCCTCTCGTCTTGGATCCAGCAGCCCCCGCGCTGCTTCAACACTCGCCTCAGCGATGGTGCAAAGAGAAAACAGGCAACTGCAGCACTGACGCGCCCGCTGTCGCACCCACGCCGGCGATGTCACAGCAGCGGTGTGTAAGGGTAGGGATGTATTGATCTGTGGCGATTACAGGCAAGGGTACACGAATTTGGGAGGAACAGGAGATGGAGATGAACTAGGGTTCGTGCCGCCGCCGGTTCATTGATCCACTGGATGCTCTCCTCTTCGGTCGGGGTGGAATAAGTACCTGGAGGTTGTTGGGCTCACTTCGTCCACTGCGGGCCGGTGACGAGTGGGTTGGGCTTCTTCTCCCTGGTGGGCCGCTGGGCAGCGACTGGGTCGCTGCCGGTTGGATCCTTCTCGTCAGGTGCCTGGCCGATGCGTGTAGAGCTGGGGGCGCTGACATCCCCTCCCCCTTGTGACGAGGCTTGCCCCCAAGCCTCAGCTGTCGGGAATCGAGCTTGCAGAGCTGCTTTATCCTCCCAAGTGTCCCCGAAGGCCGACTCGTCGGACCAACGAACGCGGACTTGCTCGACCATGGCGTCGTTCTTCTTGCGCCAACGTTGCTGGAGGACTGCAACGGGCACGACCGGTGCATCAGTATGGTGTGGAAAGGTAGGGTTGGATGGCATACCCGGTCGAAGACAGTAGCGTAGCTGAGACACATGGAAGACTGGGTTCGAATGGTATTTGAACGACAACTTGTGGTTGGCTTGCCGGGCGACAGAGGTTCGAATGTATGGCTGGAGTTTAAGGTAAACCGAATCGCCCACCTCAAAGGTACGAGGCGATCGGCGCTTGTCTGCCTGGGCCTTCATGTGTTGTTGTGCTCTGTTGAGGTGTTGTTGAAGCAGGTTCTGCACCACTGCACGCTCATCCAGCCAAGAATGGAGTGCCAGAACTATGCATTCAGAAGTAGGAGTGATCCCCAGTGCCGGGGTTCGTGCCCAAACATCGCTTTGAAGGGCGACATCCCAATGCTGGAGTGGTGAGAGGCATTGTACCAGAACTGGGCAAGTGGAATCCAGTGACTCCACCGTGTCGGACACGCGTGCACAAAACATCTGAGGTAGGTCTCCACACACTGGTTCACTCTTTCAGTCTATCCGTCAGTTTGTGGATGGTTTGCCGCACTCAACCGTAGCTCTGTACCGGCGTACTTGAACAGCTCCCTCCAAAAGTGGCTAGTGAAAACCAGGTCACGATCAGACACAATGGCTGCAGGGAATCCGTGGATCCTGTACATGTTGTTCATATAGAGGAGGGCCACTTTTGCTGTTGTATACGGGTGTGTCAAGGGAAGAAAATGAGCAAACTTGGTGCAATTGTCCACTATAACCCAGAGACAGTTGAATTTACCGGACTGAGGCAGGCCTTCAACAAAATCCATCGTGATCATTTCCCATAGCTGTTGCGGGATGGGCAGTGGATGAAGCAACCCCGACGATGTTGCTCTATCTGGTTTAGCCTGCTCACAAATTGGGCAGCAGCGTACATATTGCAGGACATGCGTCTTCATTTTTGGCCATGCAAAGAGGCGACAGACGCGCCAGAAGGTTGCTGGGAACCCTGAATGGCCGCCAATCGAGCTACCATGAAAAGCAGCCATGATGCGCTGTTGGAGCTTGATCGATCCACCCAACCAAATGCGCCCACGGAATTGCAGAATTCCATTCTGTAACGAGAAACGCCCCTTGGGATCTTCCTTCACTGCCAACTACTCCAGCAGTTTCTGCGCCTGCGGATTGCAGTTATAACTGGCTATGACATCCTCGAGCCATGAGGGCTGGCAAGAAGTGACGTTGAACAGTAGATCTTGCGACCGAGCTCTGGATAGGGCGTCGACGGCTGTGTTTTCTGTGCCCTTTTTGTAACGGATGGTGTATCGCAGGCCTAGTAGTTTCATGAATGCACGCTGCTGCCAAGGTGTTGAGAGCCTTTGCTCCTCCAAATGTATCAGGCTCTTCTGGTCCGTGTGGATGATAAACTCGCTGTGTTGAAGGTAAGGCCGCCATTGGTCCACGGTGACGACGATCGCGAGGTATTCCTTCTCGTAAGTGGACAGTCCTTGGTACCTGGGACTCAGACTTTTGCTCATGAAGGCGATGGGGTGGCCATCCTGTTGCAGAACCGCGCCAATTCCTTTGTCGCAGGCGTCTGTTTCCACTGTGAAGGTCTTGTTGAAATCAGGGAGTGCGAGTACTGGGGCTGTAATCAGGTGTTGCTTGAGCAGCTCAAACGCCTGTGCTGTGTTATTTGTCCAGACGAACGGCACCCCTTTCTTGAGTAGGTTGAATAGAGGCATGGCTATCACTCCAACCCCGCGGAGGAAACGGCAATAGTACCCTGCAAGGCCAAGGAATTGGCGCACTTCCTTGGCATCCTTGGGTGTGTTCCAAGCTTGTACCGCGCGAATTTTGCTCGGCTCCGTAGCTACCCCTTCGCCGCTGATGACGTGACCAAGATAGGACAGTTGTTGCTGGCCGAATTCACATTTGGAGCGCTTGACCTTCCAATGATCTCTACGCAACAGCTCGAGGACTTGCCTGAGGTGGTCAACATGTTCTTCCCAAGTCTTGCTAAATACCAAGATGTCGTCGAAGAACAAGAGGACACAGTGCCGGAGGAGTGGGTGTAATGTTCTATCACAACACCGATGAACGTGTGGCCCGCCCGCCAATCCAAAAGACAGAACCTTGAATTCATAATGCCATGTCCATGAGTGTGTTTGAAATGCCGTTTTGAACTCCTCGCCCTCAGCCAGCCGTATCTGATGGTAGCCGGCTCGAAGATCGAGCTTTGAGAACCACCTAGCTCCATGGAGTTCATCGAGCAATTATTCTATCACTGGCACAGGAAACTTGCTGATACGGGTCATGGCATTGAGGTGGCGGTAGTCGATGCATAACCGCCAAGTCCCATCCTTCTTCTTGACTAGAATGGCAGGCGAAGAGAAGTTGCTCTGGTTGCGTTGGATCACACCGAACTGAAGCAATTCCGCCACTTGGCACTCAATCTCTGTCTTGTGCTCAGGTTTGTGTCGATAAGGTCGGATGTTAACAGGTTGCGCGCTGAGAACAAGAGGTATAGTATGGTCACAGGCTCGGTGTGGTGGGAGGCCTGAAGGTTCACCGAATACATCCTCGAATTCAGCCAGGAGTTGTTGCAGCTCAGGTGGTTCTGTTGGAGTGCCGTTTGCCCCTTCCTCAAGATGATACAGGATGATGACATGTAACAGGGAGCCTTGGCGATGCAGATTCTGAACCTGGACTCTGTTGATCACATGGCAAGTGGTGGAATTGGCTTCATGGCCGAACAGGTGAGCCCGTCCCATAGGAGTGGGAAACTGAATGTACTTCACCTTCCAATCTATTGTCATGGGGCTGTGTTGCTCCAACCAGTCCATGCTGAGGATAGCATCGTAAGTGCCCAGGGGAAGTTAAAGGAAATATGCCCTAGAGGCAATAATAAAGTTATTATTTATTTCCTTATTACATGATAAATGTTTATTATTCATGCTAGAATTGTATTAACCGGAAACATAATACATGTGTGAATACATAGACAAACAGAGTGTCACTAGTATGTCTCTACTTGACTAGCTCGTTGATCAAAGATGGTTATGTTTCCTAACCATAAACAAAGAGTTGTTATTTGATTAACGGGATCACATCATTAGGTGAATGATCTGATTGACATGACCCATTCCATTAGCTTAGCACCCGATCGTTTAGTATGTTGCTATTGCTTTCTTCATGACTTATACATGTTCCTATGACTATGAGATTATGCAACTCCCGTTTACCGAAGGAACACTTTGTGTGCTACCAAACGTCATAACGTAAATGGGTGATTATAAAGGTGCTCTACAGGTGTCTCCAAAGGTACATGTTGGGTTGGCATATTTCGAGATTATGATTTGTTACTCCGATTGTCGGAGAGGTATCTTTGGGCCCTCTCGGTAATACACATCACATAAGGCTTTACAAGGGCAATATCAGGGTCATGTTAAGAAGCTCACCATCATTCTTGAAGCAGTTGCATCACATGATCTTTGGATTTGGCACGCTTTCTTTGGCATGCACAGGTCTCACAATGACATCAATGTGCTGCAACAATCACCGTTATTTGCGAGGCTGGCCGAAGGAAAAGCTCCTCCTTGCTACTATACTATCAATGGACATGAGTACAACATGGGCTACTATCTAGTTGACGGTATCTATCCTCATGGGCTATCTTTGTCAGCACTAACTCAAACCCAGTTGGCCAAAAAAATATTTTGTCCAAATGGCCTCAACAACCTTTGATAAATTCGCAAGGGCCCCTAGATAATGTTAGCTTTAGTTTGGATGGAAGGTTAGAGAAGCCTCCCGCGTCCATGTCCACGGATGAATACTGGAAGAAATTTGCGGGTCGCCGTTGAAGATGACCTAAGATAAAAGAATCCCTACACAATCAAATGGCCCATATCCAAAAGCTAATCTTTTTACTGGACGCACCTCCGCGATATTAACCTTGAGGAGGGCATCGAGGATCACATTATTTAGAAGTTCATAACTAGTGGCCATTATATGGTGGCCTTTGCTTAGGACGCAATTCTTGGGGGCATGTGCACCATGATGAAAAGAACTGTTTGAAAGGCATGGGCACCTCCAAAGATAAATTTTTTTTCTTTGGCTATGCAAAATAGAATTTGGACTGACACAAACACGACTATACAAATTGTGGCTTATGTACCTTGTGTAAAAGAGAGCAAGAGTACGTGGCACACCTTTTTTACAAGTGCCGGTTCACCAAGGCTTTGGGGATTGTGCTCGAGAGTTTTGACATTTCCTCTTGGAATGACAAGCATTCCGTCAAGGAGTGGTGGCTCAATATGTCCGTCAAAACTTCCACCCCAAGTACGCGGCGCCGAACATCCTCCTAGTCTCCTAGATGCCATCAACAAGGAGGCCACTTCTTGGCTATTACCGGACCAAAGCGACCGAGGCAAATCATACCAGGAGAGTAGCGACCTTGTTCCGTATGTTTATGCCATGTAGAAGTTTCTTTAACCCCTTAATTAATAGAGAAGGCAAATATTATGCCTATGTTAAAAATAAATAAAACAACAGTAAAAAGCGCACTGCAGGTCAAGCACAAGCACGGTGAAATGAGAACCAATGATCAGACTACTTGAATGTGTACCTTGATACGCGTGTCTTCAATCAATCCATGGTCACGCACCAGGTGGCCTTGACACGGTTCATATCTGCGGAAATGAAACGACCAATTAGCTCGTATCTTCAAAACTGGAAATTTCAGAGAAGGACCGCCCTTGGAATCAGATAAAGACTCGGACCTATTAGCTCAGCATCTAGTTGTTCATCGGTCAGGCTTCCGGAAGCGGAAGCAGTGGAGTATTTGCCATTTTGCCAACAGACTTAGATCCCTGAGTTGGCTTGACAACGCAAAGATCTGCAAACGAGAGGAAAGTTGAATCAGCTCGAATGTACAGAAGCGGTAAAGAAGACAAGTCAGTTTCAAAGGATGGAATAAAGAAAAAAAAATTCATATTTCTACTTGAGTCCGCACACCATCAGACGGCTTGTGTACGTACATATATTTATAGTTATTAAACTTATCCTATGTTGTCGTGAGAATTTGCCTTTGTCGACCAAGTCCCAAAGGCACATGGACACACAAATGCCTCGATCTCCCTCACAATCAGGAGGCCAAGCATGAACAAGGCACGCCAGAGTGAGGATAACATAACTCCATGAAATGTGGATTTCTCACGTTTAGTAGGAAATCTAAGAGGCGCATACACATGTAAATGACCTGCTGACACACTGCTTGCACGAACAAAACCTCGCTAGTGAGAATAGGAACAAGAGTTGGGGCGTGACACAAATGAAACCTGCACAGAACAATTAACTCGAATGTACAGAAAGTGAGTTAATACAGAATTAGGAAAGCAACATACCTTGAACCAGAACAATCTTGCACCTTCTTCTAATCCACCGACTAGAGTTGTGCATCTGTCTGGCCTCTTGAAGCCGTAAGTTTCCGTTAGATATGAGAAAGATAGTTGAATCATCTCGAACCTACAGCAGAACGAAAATGAGAGAATGAAACTCTGTTTCAAAGGTATAATACAACAATCATCGTACTACCTACTCCCTCCGTTTCTAAATATAAGTCTTTATAGAGATTCCACTAGATGGACTACATACGGAGCAAAATGAATAAATCTACACTTAAATGCATCTATATACATCCGTATGTGGTTCCTAGTGGAATCTCTACAAAGACTTATAGTATTTAGGAACGGAGGAAGTATTAAACATAGTCTAGGTCTTCTCCCGCCTCAATGAACTCTGCTTCGTCCTATGAACACTCCTCCTGACTTACCCGCCGTGGTCTCAGAGGCACATGCACGGGCCTATGCCTCGGGCACCCACTCAGCCGGCCCGCCGGGCATGAACAGTGCTCGCCGGAAGAAAGGAGGTGCAGAGGACAACATATATAGTCCAGCACACCTTCTCGTTCTCCATGTCACATGAAGAAGCATATGCCGTGGATTCCATCCCGGTCGCCTGGGCCATGGCTGAGCAAGAGCTCGCCGGAGATCTGCAGGACTTTCAGAAGAGGAGAGGAATTCCGATTTCCGAGAGGCATATGTACATGCAAGCCAGTGCTTCAGACATCATCACGGCCACATCGCCTTCATGCATGCACAAGAGCTCGCCGGAGTTCATCAGGAACAATAGTTATTTCAAACCAGGAAAAGAACAATTAACTCAAGGCATACACAAGGACAGAAGACAAAGAACATATATATCCAATAAAAATTAGAGAGGAAAACAGAAGCACCATGCACCATGCAAATCCTAATTCATTGACTCGGAGTTCTGCCTCTGTCAGGCCAATTAATTGAAGCCTTGCCGGATCTCATTTAAGTTGGGCGATTTATGTTCATACCGACGTCATGATTGCTTTGGATCTGCGAAAGAGAGCAAAGTTGAATCAGCTCGAATAGACGATACAAGGAATCAAATCAAGCTCTGTTTGAAAGGATTAATAAGAAACCCATACCTTGAAGCATAAACCAAAGGTTCATGCCATGGACTCCTAAGGAATCAGCCTCCTGGCATGTGCACCGTAGTCCCATGGGCACATGTAGGGCCTGCGCCTCGGCTCCCTCACGGCCACCGCCTTGTCACATGGCCATGCATACGCCTTTAGGGCACCATCTCGGCCGAGGCTGGGCAAGAGATCGCCGGAGGAAGGTGGAGATGGGGAAGACTTTTGTGAGGAAAGAGGAAAAGTACCATGGCCGACGGGACGAGAGAGACGATAAGCCACGAGTCTATCGCGGTGTAGACGGCTCCCGTTCACCAGATCCGTATTCGCAGGGGACCTACGGGGTGTAGGAGAGCTGTATCCGTGTCTTTTCTACTTGACAGCTTCCTGTCCGGCGTGATTAAAGGGACTAATCACTGCTTTCCAGCGTCTCTTCGATCCAGCCGCCGCCACCGCCGTTTCTTCTCTCCAGACTCACTTATTCCTCTGTCTTCTCGTTCCCCATCCCGCTCCAGCGCTCCTACTTCCGAAGCACACATCATGGCTAGGAAATTAATGGATATTTCCGTTGTAGCTGATTTCTTTGACCCACTATTAGTTTCTCCATCTCACTTCCCCATGGATTTCCCTATAAGTACTTCCATCGAGCGAGCGGCATCAGGCCACACTTCATCGGCCCAGTCTCTTTGCAAATTGCAATTTTCTTGGGTCAACAGCTCCGCTCACAAAGTTCTTGTAATTTCCGATTCTGAGTCCTTTTCCAATTCATCTTTGGACTGTTTTTTTGTTTTTAGTGATTCTCTGACTAATCTTCTCTACTGTACAGGCTGCTCATTTGAGGAATACAAGGACCATAGCTAGATGGCAAGATCCAACATGCTTGGGACTGGATAGCTGGATTTCTTCAATACTCCGACAAATTCAGGTGTTCCCGCTCCTTTCCTGTAAAAATGTTGCCTAAAAAGCATTTGTCTGGTTCTGAGAAAAGAAGAAAGAAAAAGGCAGAAAAAGAGTTCATTGATACTCAAAAGGGTGCTATGCACAAATTTCTTCCTAGGAAAGTCGTTGCTGAGAGTTCGAATCAATTAGATCAACAACCCGTAGAAGCCTTAGATTCTACAAATGATCACAATCAGGGCAGAAATTCGGGTGAGCATGAAAATGATGCCAATTCTGAAAACCCAATTCCTAATGAACAAGAAACTAGTCCTTTAGATATTTATGACCCTCAGAACTGGGAGAATCTTGACAATAAGTCTAGAAACATTTTAGTTGAGAAGGGGCCTAGAAGGGACTATAATCTTGTGTTTCAATCGGATAATACTTCTAGTTCTAGACATTTTTCATATGCGTACTACTCAAGAAAGTTAAGCAATGGTGAGGTAAGTGATAGAAAATGGTTAGTGTACTCTAAACACGTGAACAAAGTTTACTGTTTTTGTTGCAAGCTTTTTAAATCTCAAGCTAGTAAAAGTATGTTGGCATCTGAGGGACTATGTGACTGGAAACATCTAAGTGAGCGGCTTAAACATCATGAGAATAGTATCGAGCACCTCACTAATATGAACACGTGGAATGAACTAAGAGTGAGACTACGTAACAATCAAACTATTGATAAGGATGTGCAGCTTGAAATTGCAAAAGAAAAAGAGAGGTGGAGGCAAGTGTTAGTAAGAATTATTGCTGCCGTGAAATTTCTTGCTAAACATAATCTGGCTTTTCGAGGAACAAATGAGAAACTTTATCAAGATGATAATGGTAATTTCTTGGGGGTAGTTGAAATGATTGCAGAATTTGATCCCATAATGCAAGACCATATTAGGCGCATCCAAAATAGTGAAATTCATCATCATTATCTTGGACATAAGATCCAAAATGAGTTAATTGCTCTTCTTGCTGATAGTGTTAAGAGTTCTATCTTGAGAATAATTAAGGATGCTAAATATTTCTCTGTAATTCTGGACTGTACCCCGGATGTAAGCCATGAAGAACAAATGACTTTAATTGTGAGGTGTGTTAACATGTCAAGTACCATTACAAAAGTAGAGGAATTTTTTCTAGAGTTCTTGAAGGTTAATGATACATCTGGACTAGGACTTTTCAAGGAGCTAATAGATGCACTTAAATCTCTTGATTTGAATCTTAATGATGTTAGAGGTCAAGGGTATGATAATGGTTCTAACATGAAGGGAAAATACCAAGGGGTTAAAAGTCGATTGCTTGAAATAAATCCAAGAGCATTATACATGCCATGCGCTTGTCATAGTTTGAATCTTACACTTTGTGATATGGCAAAATCTTGCGGCAAAGCTATTACATTCTTTGGAGTTGTGCAGCGAATTTATGTTTTATTTTCAAGTTCTACCAAGAGATGGAAATTATTGCGTGATAATGTTTCAGACTTGACTGTGAAATATTTGTCTACTACGCGTTGGGAGAGTCGAATAAAAAGTGTTAAAGCAATTAGATTCCAAGCTCCTCAGTTGCGTTCAACTTTATTAGAATTGGAAAGAACTTCTGATGATGACCCCAAAACTAAGAGTGATGCAAAATCTTTGGTTAGTGCACTTGGAAATTTTGAATTTTTACTTGGCATGGTAATTTGGTATGATATTTTATTTGCTGTAAACTTGGTTAGTAAGAAGTTACAGTCTAAGTTTGTGTGCATTGATGCTACACTTAAGCTAATTCAAGAGACAATTTCATTTTTTAAGAAGTATAGAAATGATGGCTTTAATTCAAGAGACAATTTCATTTTTTAAGAAGTATAGAAATGAGGGCTTTACATCTAGTATGCAGATTGCAAAATCTATTGCATCTAAAATGAACGTAGAACCTACATTTCCTACAAAACGTCGTGTTACCAGGAAAAGACATTTTGATGAATTGAATGAAAATGATCAAAATGATGAAGAAGTGCAAGCAGTCGAGGAGTCATTTAGAGTAAATTATTTTCTTGTCATGATAGATGTGGCAATTGGTTCACTGACCAAAAGAGTTGATGAGCTAAAGTCATTTGGAAGTATGTTTGGTTTTCTGTTCAACTCGAAAGAATTGAAGTCATTAGAGGACGATGCTCTAAGAAAATGTTGCAGCAACTTTGCAAATACTTTTACTCATAACAACTCATCAGATGTTGATTCGAATGATTTTTTTTCTGAATTGAAAGTTCTACAAATGATTTTGCCAAATAACCTCATGTCAGCTGATGAGATTTTTGAGTTTGTTCGAGCTGCAGATTGTTACCCAAATGCTTCAATTGCTTACCGAATCCTCCTAACCATACCTGTGACTGTAGCATCGGCTGAGAGAAGCTTTTCCAAGTTAAAATTACTGAAAAATTATTTGAGGTCAACTATGTCCCAAGAAAGATTGAATGGTCTGGCCATGTGTTGTATTGAGAAAAGCATGTTGGATAATATCAATCTTGATACAGTAATTGATGATTTTGCTTCAAAGAATGCTCGAAGAAGTCATTTCCTATGATTACATGTCTTTAACTTTTGCTCAGTTTGTTTTTTCAGGTAAGAGACTTGCTGGAAAGAAGACTGCTCCTCGTTTGGTCATTGTTGAAGTACTTCTGCTGGGCTGAGGACACAAAGTAGCATCTTGTTTTCTCCAGTGTTAGGAATCCTATCTTCATAGTTATATAAAAATTGAGAGTTTGTTGGTTGTTGCCAAGACATGCATGTGCATTCCTATTTGTCCATGCTGTATTATGAGACGTTATTTGGTAATGAAATTTCCTATGACTTTCTATCCAAAAGAAACTTTGTGCTTTATACCACTAATGGGCCCACTTTTTAAGTTCGCCCTGGGCCTTTGAAAAGTCAGGACCGGCCCTGAGCAAAAACCACTATAGAAAGATCCCAAGCAAACCTCTAGAAAGATGCTCCCAAAACGCAGGCGCCTGCGCGCGGGCCCCGTGTGCACTAACGCCGAAAGTCACACACATGCATCTATCAAGATTTATTGAGCCCGTGGCACTGAGGTGTGGCCACTCTGCGTCGTCGCCAGTACGCTTTAAATCTAGGCCCGGCATCTTCAAACGGACCCCACTTCTTCTCTCATATCTCGTTCGGACCCTAAAAAAACCCATTAAAGCATATCCAACGGGCATCTTGAAACGCCGACCCTCAAACCTCCCGCGACCGTCTAGACCGCGCTGTCCGAACCGTGGGAGCCATCCAACGCGGTCCTATATCGGTCCACGACGCGGTCTGGACGCATTTTCCCCCATAAATCGAAAACAAACATGGTGGGGAGGGGGGGGGGGATTGCGGAGTCCGGACCGCTGTCACGCCCGCTTCTGACCACCCTGACCCACCAAAAACCCCTCACCCACCCCTCACACACTTTTCTTCCGATGCACGCGCCGCATTCATGCCGACCCAAAGCGTGTAGAGGTCGGCATTAATATCGCGATGTGACCGAAGGGAGGGAGGGCGGCGTTGACCGATGCGACTTCTCGGCAGTCGCCACTTCAATGTGGACATAGGTTCCTGAGGAACCAACTCAGGTCACTGCGCTACATTGACCCAGCTGACCGGCCCTTCGCATGGCCTGGTCGCGGCTATATAAGCCACGCTCCGGCGTCGTCCACATCACATCCTCCTCCTCCCCTCTCCTTGCCCATCTTCCTCCACATCTCCGGCGATGGACAAGTCCTGGGCGTCGGCGCCCGCAGGCGGTTCCGGGGGCGAGATCTGGCAAATCATGGCGACACCGCCCTCGAACTACGGGGTCGTCGTCCTCATCAGCTGGCGGCTCCTCAACGCGGGCGGAGATCGTCGAGAAGAACCAGAAGTCAATGCCGCAGTAGTTCGCGCCGGCGGTGCCGAGCCAGGCCTACGCCACCATCGTCACGGAGTTTGAGGAGCAGATAGAGCTGATGCTCCATCGTCCACATTAACGGCCTGGGTCCCGCA
>NW_024116966.1:0-6790 GCF_003073215.2 Triticum urartu
CCCACCTCACCCCAACCCCTTCTCTTAGTTCCTCCCAACAATTTGTAGGTCTCGTTCCCCGTTCCACTTGCTTGCTGATCCCGGCGCTAACTCGTTGCCTCACCAATCTACTCAGGAGCCGCTTTTTTGGAGGCCGTGCGCTCCGTCTGCCTGGCCGGCGACAAACCCTCGACCCCCACTGAGTACGGAACTCATCGCTCGTAAAGTAGTTTAGTCTCCTGACACCTGCTGTTCAGCACGATACTTATACTAATCTGCGAATTATTCAGTGTGGAAAGCTCTATACTCTCTCGATTCCTTTACCAGAGCTAATTCGCTTGCTAATTGATATATGGTTTACTTTATTTTGTCGGGCAAATTTGATTGAATGATTCACCTTTCTGTGTCATCTCATAGGACGGACACTAGTCTGTAATTATCTGTTTTGATACTTAGAAAGACGAAGGAACTGATCTATATACTTTAACTCATATTCTGATTCCATTTCCGCATCATGATAGTGACATATGTGTATATGCTTCTATTTTTCCCAGTTCAGTCATATAATACTGCATCCGCACATGTTTCCGTCTTCTTATTGTTCATTTCAGTTTCAAGAGGAGGAGCAGTATTTTTTTAGCTTGCTCAAATTAGTAGATTGTTGTTCAACGAATGGGTGGGATACAAAATGAAAGGGGGGCAGTAAGTTCAGTACATCCCAATATTACAATGTACCAAACTAATAGGGAAGTCATGCCACAATTTATTATTACAGAAGTATTGAGTGATTGTGTTCACATCTGTGTCAATATCATATCGGAGTAACACCAAAATAAATACGCCTGAACATGAAGGAAGACTAAAGTGTTGCTCCTCTTTCTTCAAACATATAATCTGGTATCTTCGTAATTGTGATGCACTGCAGTTTCACCTTCTATGAGTACTGCTACCTCCTTTCCGGTTATAAGGCTTGCGTGTATCTCTAGGTTGACAAATGGACCAACGTAATGCAAGTTATATCGTAAAAAATATATCATTAGAAACTTCAAATCGTATACTTTCTAATGGTATTAATTTTAGACTATATAATTCATCTTATGTTGGTCAAATTATAAGTCAAGGGATACGCACAAGCCTTATAAACCGGAAATGAGGCAGTAGCATTCTAGTGGCAAGAAAGTCATCTTCCATCATGCCCCCTAGCCTTGTCTTAATGATCTTTGAACGGGAAAGCACTCGTTCAACTTTTGGTATTGAAACCCATAGACCATAGTAACAAGCAAACAAAGCATCTACCAATCAAGTACATATGTGAATGTGCAAGTATGTTACAAACATTCTTATTCCACTCTTCCACTGAATGAATATTTCGTGTAATCTTATGTGAGAAGTATTTGCTGAGTTTGACATGGGAATTATTTATGTAAATCTTTTACTTCTGGAAGGAGAATGTACGATGCTGTCTTTCAGATCTTTCAAAGCAGCAGCTCTTTGGAGCTAACCATTGCAAGTTTCCATCTCTTAATGGAGCTGGGCAAGGTGAAATGTTCTCTACCCCTTTCTCTCTCTTTCTGCCACCTTCGTGCAAGTTGACATGCCCCTTGTCCCTCCATTTGTCTATCATGGTACTTTTGACAATGGGGAGATAGATTCTGGCCTGCTATGTTAGCCATTCTCATTCATATCCGTTAGCAGAGAAAAGCCACTGATTCGGCAATGTTTCTTTTTGTTGTGTAGCATGACTAATATTCACTTAACTACCCAAGCAGTGCTCCTTTTGTGGTTTAGGGGAGCTCCATTTTATCATTACTATACTACACTGATATACCACTAAACTGTAACATGTAAAAACCTATATGCTGTTAAGTTAGTATATTGTCATTTCATGGCTCATCTCATTTTGTGTGCTTTTGATGTTAACTTGCAGCAATATCCAAGAGTATATTTGACAAATTCTGGTTCCCATCCAACTATAGTTATAGTTAAAGAGGTAAAGGGTGACATAATGTATTAGATGTTTTTTCAACAAACTATGTACTGTTGTATGTTTTATACTTCTATATTGAATTTAAAAATCTAACATGCATAACTAATTTCCCATTTTCCAGTCATGGTCACCATTTCTCCTTGGCAACAATGTAGCTTCTGGTGAGCTTGGGAGAAACACCAGTCGCTCAGATCACCTCTTTGATTCTTTGGTAAGCTGGTATTAGTGTGCTACATTATTTTCTTATGCTGTATTCATATTTGCAAATTCTGTTTTCCTGCTTATGATCATATTCGTCTTGAGTTTCCTGCTCTTATTGGACCAAGAAGCATATCCTCACTGTATGTTCTTGGGGCCTGGGTATTTTAGCCTACATTATGCCTTTACAGGTTTTCTTCCTAGCCACTTGATTACTTGAGTTCCTTGAAGACTACTTTTTACTGTTGTATTATATGTTGGTAAATATTTTAAGTGGGAATTAGGAACTGTCTTTTGGATGTTAAAGACTATTTTGCAATACTTATTATCATAGTATTTGGCTTCCTCATTTTTCTGTGTCAGGAAGTATCTGATTCAGTTTTACCCTTCTTTAGAGATTTTCTTTGTTGACCGAAGCTATGGTTGAAGCATCGAATGACACAGGTGCTAATAATGGGCTTAAGGTAAATCCCTGATGGTCTCTAACTCCAGAGAATATTGGAAAAGTCAACTTCTCAAACTTAAACTTCCATGAATGTCCACTTTTAAGTCACAAACTCAACTGTCTGAGTTGCGACTTGAACTATCCTGTCCATTTTTCAATCACAGGTGGTTTCAGTTGACGCAGATGCCACATGTACGCACATCAGTACCATGTCACTACCATGTCATTTAACAGATCAGTTCAAGTTGACTGGATGGATGAGTCTAGGTTAAACCACCGAAAGAGGCCTACCCCTGATCCACTTATCCTCCCAGAATCTAATAGATTTGCCATTCCCCACACTAAATGATCCAAACTGAACAAATTTATCCTTAACTTTCATGAGGCCCTTCCAAAAGTGAGAGTCCATTGGTTTGGCTTTAATCGCCATGAGTGATTTTTGCCCCAAATACTTACTTCATAGGAGTGACTGCTAAATTTCATCCTTGCTTAGCAGCTTAAACAACCATTTACTCATAAGTACATAATTTTTTACTAGTAATTTATGAATCCTGAGGCCACCCTGGTCTTTAGGGGTACAGAAAGAATTCCCATCGTGCTAAACGATCCTTTCTCTTGTGCTTCTGGAGAAAAATCCTGCTTGTTGTCTCCAAAATGGCAACAAAAAAGTTTGTGTTCTTTAACTAAGTCTGAAACGTGACTATGTTTAGCCAGGTCCCCGCAAAAAAAAACTAAGTCTGAAACGTGACTATGTTTAGCCAGGTCCCCGCAAAAAAAAAACTAAGTCTGAAACGTGACTATGTTTAGCCAGGTCCCTAAAACTCTTGCTATTCCAAAAAATCCCTCTCATTTCTTACTATTCTTTCATTTTGAGAACCGCCAAAGTAAATGATACCTAATAAAGATTGTAGAGTAGTATGCGGGAGAGAAAATGCACCTTAGGTGCTCTCATTCCATCGGCAGCAATATATATGGTACAATGTACAGAGGCGCAATGGCGCTCGAGAAGAGAGGAGAGAGTGGGCGACGTGCGCAGTGGGGGGCAGATCGTGTGCATGTACGTGGGTGAGCACGTACGTGCATGGGATCGCCATGCAACTGTCAACAAAGATAACCTGAGGGTGTACCTCAAATTAGGAAGGGTTACACTACGAGTTTTTCTGTTCTGGTATCGCATTCCTTGGCAGTACTATAGAAACTTTGCATCTATAATATACATTTCTTTGTCTGTTGTTGAGATTTGAAGCTTGTTCTGTTCTGTAATTTAGCATATAGAGAACATGGTGCTGTTCCAATATCTCGTTCGCACACTTGAGGCTGATTTTGTACCTCGTCATATTGCATATAAAGGTAAAAGTGCCTGTCAACTTAACTGTTTTACATTCCTGTGTATAAGACAATATATTCTTAAACATTCTTGTGATTTTGTTGCAGAGTCATTAGACTGGGTGATTATCAGGGAATCTGTTTTAAGCGTGCTTCTGGTAAGACCTACCTACATCTGTAATTTATAAAAAGTAGCTTAGCTTTCTGGGCTAAAACTTTGTTTGTTGTTTCTTTGCCTCGTCATATTTTGTTGAAGATTTTTTTTTACCACTGACATAGTCACAGTTACGTGAAAGTATTGCAACGTCTGCGTTATTTTATGACATTTTTGGAATCCCTAATATTCATTAACAGGGATCGCGAAAACTGGTATTCAAAATGTTTGTCAAGAACTGCATATCCCTTCTGAACCAACATCAGCGGGAAGTTGAAGATGACATATCTTCTAAATCAGCATCTGATTTAGATTCTTCCTTAACCTTTTCATTGCTTGAGTTTGAAAGAGAAGCGCTTATATCCGTGAAAAAACTTTTCATTATGGTGAGCTATATCATAGTGTTTTTGATCATACACAGATTGTGTGAAGTGCAGATGCTAACTATTTCAGTTTTTTTTGTAGGTTATAAACCTTGACTTGATTAGGAAAGAAGCAGACAAATTGGGCCTGACTTCAAGGGCTGATGGCCTCAGGTTTGGTTCTTAGTTTCATTTTCTTAAGAATGTAACCATTGTGCCTGACATTCCATTTCCTTCTCTGTAGGAATCCTATCCTGGAAGTTATTCTAGAGGAGCTAACTTACAACACAATCTACTTATCCCCATTTCTTTTGGTAACTGCAAACCACTGCATCCTTCTGGCCTCTTACTCATTTTTCATGGATATCTTAATGTTATCATAATGTTGAACTTGCACGAGAAACTGAATGGGTGGTTCATTGTAAACCCACTCAAAGTTCCTAGTAAAGCTTGTCTGAATGCTTACCAATTTTCACTTTGTTATGAGTTCGCTTGATGCCAGCTAAAGATAGGAAATAAAGACAACATACTAAATTAGAATAGCTGACTTTACTTGAAATCTAGTAGTACTCTAATGTTCTGTTAATTCTTCAATCAGTAATCCGCACATGTGCTGGATTTTCCCCAGGAAAGGAAATGTGCACAACCCTTAAGCTTCCGCGTAATAGTTGTTGAGATAGAAGAATAAGATGTCTCCGTAGCTTTATAGTAACCGCACAGTCAAGCATAATGCCAGTTAAATTAGCTTTCGTTGTTACACATCTATAATTAATTTTCCTATTCCCTGTGTGATGTCCCTGTTGTATGGGGGATTCCTGTTCTTTTTTCCAAGATCATGCAGGAGAGCTGCATGTTCTACAATGTCATTTGAAAGGTATGACCCAAAGAAAAGACACAACCCAGAAAAAGGGAAACACACAGCCACCTAGGCAGCCTGAAACGACCTAAGGATTGCTACCACTAAAATACTTGTGCCGATGGCCATCCATGACCTCAAGCACAATCGTCCTCACCAGGCCACACCCTAGTCAATTACAAGTATAATCTGTAAGGCATGGGAAGCAGTCATCCACCATGGGATTTTGCAGCAACAGCCAAAACGCCGCACCATCCGGCTATGACCTCGACAACTCTTGTACAAGCATCACGGAGGCAGCAACAACTTTTTTTTTGGAAAAGGAGGATATACCCCCGGCCTCTGCATCTGGACGATGCATGCAGCCATTTTATTAATTATTCACAAAGACCATAAAAGTAATACATCAGTAAGCCTGAAGCCACCATCTAGGCAACACCTGTTGCTATTCCTATCCCTTAGATGAAGGTGTGCTGAATATCCGGGCCGAGTACCAAACAAACATTGCACCAAACCCTAACATCTAAAGTCGGATGCCCCAGCCCAGCCACACACCAGGACTGGGTCACACACCGGTCCAGTGCACTCTCAAAGATCACCGCAACCGTCTTCCACCGATCCCTCTCCAGAGCAAGCACTGACGCATCACCATTGCCAGGCTGCCGTCGACGCCACCACGGCGCCACACAGCGCCACCACCCTCCACGTATCCATCCACACGCGACCGTCGCCGAAACTCCGCGGCGCCATGCCACCAAGATCCGCCGCCGGCCATGCGGTAGATGTAACATCGCTCGTCCTCTTGTCCCCTCTAGCCAGTGGTTGCTCCAAAACGATGCCCCCAGGAGGGCGAACGACACCGCAGGCGTCATCATCGTCCGATCCGGTAGACCTAGATCTAGGGTTTCCCCCGGAACATCCCAATTGGGACTGCCGCTAAACGCCACCCAACCAAGACGAGCCCACCACCTTCCCATGCTCACCGAAGGCGACACCTCCATGAAGATGACAACGCCGCGAGCGTCGCTGCCGCCCAATCCAGAGGGATTTGGGTTTTCACCCCGGTACACGAGCAAAGGAGGGAGGCAGAGGCGGAATGGAGAACCTTGACGGCGCCTATATGTAGGGGACGGCGCCTGCACGCGTCGCCGTCGTCGTGGCCGGAAGATCCGGCCTTGGATTTCTCTGGGCTCCACACTTCCCCATCCTTTCCTCAGACGCGGCACCGACGACCAAGGGCAGCCGGAGACCAGATCGTGAGGCTTGGATTGGGACGGCGTCAGATCCGGGACGGGTGCCCCCGAGGCCACCACGCCCCGCAGGCACCACCCGCCGCCATCTTGCCGCCCGTGTGGCCAAGGGGGGCGGCCAGCACTTGCAACAACCGGCGGCCAAGGGCCGCCTCATGAGGCCGCCGCCTCGGTTCCAAGTCCCCCGTGCGCGGCAGGGCGGATAGGACCCTCACCGCCATCTTCCCCAACGA
>NW_024116967.1:0-11910 GCF_003073215.2 Triticum urartu
CGTTCGGTGTCGGCCCGGCAGAGATGTCCATTCGCCGTTTCTTCTAAGAGGATTTCCTAGTGCTCTGCCATGATGGGGCGCTGCGGGAGCGCATGGTGCGGGCTGGGCGTGCGGAAGCTCCCTAGTTCGAGCTCTCTCTGCGGCCGTGGCTCCGGCAGGCTCAAGCTACGGCAGCGGCCTTGACTTTCCTTGTCCCTGTCTCGTTGCGGGGCGTGCCAGCCCATGCCTGGAACCAGAGAACGGCAAGCGTAATCCTGCGGGGACTCGGCTATGTCGTGGGCGTGGACGAGAGCACGGCGAACAGGACGGACATGGCGGATTTCCGGGTTTGGCTCCGCACTGACCGGCCCAGGCAGATTCCGAGGCGGCGCATCCTCTACATCGATGAGCCCAGACGCACTCTTTGGTCCGAAGGTGGGGGAGGACGGCGGTCGACTGGTGCTCAATGCTCCACGGCCCTGTGGTACCCCATCGACATCGTTGTGCTGGCGGATGGATTTGAAGATGGTGAGATGCCCGAAGATCGGCCGGCGCCACCACCGCCGCCGCCTCCATCGCCGCCGTCTGGGGGCAATAGCCATGGTCAGGATGGGGAGGACCATCACTCTGGTGGAGGATCTGTGAGTATGGCAGAATCGGCGGCGCCGCCACCGCCGCCGGGTACGCGCGCCCACGTTCAAACCAGGCGCGGCCAGCGGGGCCACATGGTCAGCAACAGCTGCCTTGCTGGCGTCAGGGACTCCGTTGTGGACAGGGAAGACCAGCCAATCGGAGGAGATGCATGGAGGAGTGACTGTTGTCCTCGCTTACGGACGGCGTCAGATGCGGCCCCAGCTATGGCTGTGATGACCGTTGGCTCCCCGCCCTCAGTTCAACTTGCTAGATGGCGACAAGGCGGGCAGCCGGACCCGGCAGCTTTGCAGGTGCTGGGGCCCTGCGGATCAGTGCGTGTTCCAGTTGGTGGACAGGGATGCGATGGTTTGGTTCGGATTAGCTCGGTGCAAATCCCGCTGCAGGTCCTGGACGAGGACGAGACTATCGGGGATGCGTTAGGTGAGGAAGGACAGGAGATGTCGCTGTCGCACTCTGGAAGCGGCAAAGTGGGAGATGGACAACAGCTGTCGTTGTCGCTGTCGGGCAGCACGGATGTTGGGGGCAGGCAGGTGGAGCCATGGGATACTTTCCTGGTCAGCCTACCAGAGGGTGAAAGCAGTCCAGCGCGGGACCCAAGTGCAAGCACGCCTCTCCAAGCAGATAGGGTGGAGCATGTGGAGGTGATGGAGGGCCCGGTGCGTGATCACGTGCCATGCAGGCCTTTGCATGGGGAGCTGGAGACCCCACAGGAAGATTCGGCGGCCCAGGTAGTGGTGGTGGAGGGCCCGGCGCGTGACCCCGTGCCATGCAGGCCTATGCATGGGGAGCCGGAGGCCCCACGAGGAGATGGAGCGGGCCAATTGGAGGATCCGGCGCCATGCACTCCTGCGCCGGTGCATGCAGGTCCAACTTCCCCTTTCCACGTTGAGGTGGGTGATTTTTGCGCGGGTATGTGCGTGGGGCTTTCGCCGGTTCTATCCAGGCCGGCTACGCGCGTGGCTGCCAACCCAGGCCGCCAGGCAAGGAAGAAACAGAGGGTGGATGCGACTCCAAGGCGCAGCACAAGGATCGCGAAGCATGCAGCGTCAAAACAACAGCAGGTGCTGATTCACAAATTGTGCCTGGCAAACGAGGGCGAGATCATTTCAGATGATGCATTGCGTATGTACGTCGAGCTGTTTTCAAGGCCACTATCGGAGGCCCACATCGCGGTGGTCTTGGCCCTGTTTGGCACCGGAGTCACCACCGGTGCCTTTGGTGGATGTCCTTGGAGTGGTCTAGCTGCCGCGGCGGCTACGTGGATGCGTGGGCTTGTGTAATGAATGCACAACCGTTGAAAGTGCTAGTGTGGAATGTCCGTGGCCTAAACGCCCGGGCTAGGAAGAACGCCCTTTACCAAGTGGTCACAACAGCAAACCCGGCTATTGTCTGCCTTCAGGAAACCAAGTTACATGATGTATGGGTAAACATTGTTCGGCAATGCCTCGGTAATAAATATGAGAACTTCTTTTACTTGCCGGCTCAGGGCACTCGAGGGGGAATTTTGGTGGCTTGGGATGCATCCGTCACCCAACTATCCAACCCACACTATACGGCCCATACATTGACCGTGCTCGTAAAGTGTCCGGAGGATGAGCAGGCATGGTGGCTCACATGCGTGTACGGTCCGCAGGAGGAGGCTGAAAAGCTAGAGTTCTTGCAAGATTTGGTGGACATCCGCGACTTGCACGCGGGCCCTTGGGTGGTGGCTGGAGACTTCAACCTGCTGGCTAGGCAGGAGGACAAGAGCAACGCTTTGATTAACCGTAGAATGCTGGGAAGGTTTAGAGCCAAGCTAAACTTGCTGGAGCTTAAGGAGCTTTATCTTAATGGGAGGCGTTATACATGGTCAAACGAGAGGCAAAATGCGATGTTGGAGAAAATAGACCATGTGTTTGTCTCCAACGAGTGGGACGAAGCATTCCCATCATGCTTCCTTTCTGCCCTTGGGACAACGGTTTCGGATCATTGTCCACTCATGTTGGATATGAACATGGACATAAGTACGCGGAAGAGATTCAAGTTCGAGGCTTTTTGGACCAAAGCGGAGGGGTTCATGGACACGGTACGGATGGCATGGGACTCAACCCCGGTGGCTACAAATGACTACCTAACACTCCATAACAAGCTGAGGGCAACGGCGATCAGCCTTCAACGCTGGAGCGCTCGATGGATTGGGAATGTGAAACTACAAATATTGATTGCAATGGAGGTCATCAAGCAGCTGGATACGGCCATGGAAGCTAGGGCGCTGTCGGATGCGGAGCGGGATTTGAGGAGTTGTTTGAAGAGGAAGCTACTTGGGTTATGCTCTCTGGAGAGAACCATTGCAAGGCAGCGATCGAGATTACTACAGTTGCGAGAGGGAGACGGGAGTACAAGGCTTTTCCATCAGCAAGCAAGCCATCGGCAAAGAAAGAACATCCTACGGATGGTAAAGTACAATGGGAACATCTACTCCGGGCAGGACGAGGTGGCGTCTGCAGTGGACGCGCATTTTGGTGCGGCTTTTGGCAGCGCCATTCCTAGGAACTACACACTTAACCTAAGTGAGTTGAGCTTGCCGCAACTGGATCTATCTCAGATGGAGGAACCCTTCACATATGAGGAAGTGGAAAATGTCATCAAAGCTATGCCTCCGGATAAGACGCCGGGACCGGATGGGTTCACTGGCCGTTTTTATGCCACATGCTGGAACATTATACGGGATGATTTCATGAAGGCCATGAACTGTTTCTACAATGGGGATGTTCGTGGAATGGCTGCAATAAACAAGTCCCTAGTGACTCTTTTACCAAAGAAGGATGGTGCTCTCGAGGTGACAGATTTCAGGCCGATCAACCTCGTCCATGGGGCTATCAAAATCTTTGAGAAAGTGCTTGCGTGCAGATTGGTGATGCAGTTGCCAAAGCTTGTGGGTAATCATCAGAGTGCGTTTGTCAAGGGCAGATCCCTACATGACAACTTCATGTTGGTGCAATGTACTGCTCGCAGGCTTAATGCCCTACGGAACCCAGCAGTGCTGCTCAAGTTGGATATATCAAAGGCTTATGATTCTGTCCAATGGCCTTTTCTGATTGAGGTGATGCAGCATCTTGGATTTGGGCCTAGGTGGAGGTCGTGGATCTGTGGGATTCTTGCTACATCCACCACCAAGGTCATGGTGAATGGAGACCCCGGGGACACCATTTACAACTGCAAGGGGCTTAGGCAGGGCGACCCGATATCGCCAATGCTTTTCATCCTCACCATGGAGCCTCTTCAAAGGATGTTTGAGCAAGCCACGAGGAGAGGCATTTTGGAGCCTTTGGCGCGTGCTGGAGTAAGGCAACGTTTATCCATCTTTGCGGATGACGTGGTAGTGTTCATCAAGCCAAAACCGTTGGAGCTGGAGATTAGTAAGCGGATCTTTGAGATGTTTGGGGAAGCGTCGGGTCTGCGGATAAACATGGCGAAGTCAGCTGTTCTTCCTATAAGATGCAATGATCAGGAAATCACATTCGCAAGCACAGAGCTGGGATGCCCGAGAGGATCATTCCCAATCAAGTACTTGGGTCTACCTCTGTCCCTAAGAAAGCAATCACCGGCGCAGCTGCAATACCTTGTGGATCAGATGGCGAATTGTTTACCGAGGTGGAAGGCGGCACTTATGCCAAAAAGTGGGCGTCTAACTCTGGTCCAGTCAGTTTTATGCGCCATGCCCATACATGCCATGATGGCTTTGGACCTTCCGATGAAGACTATTGCTGTGATGAACAAAGTGTGCAGAGGCTTTCTTTGGTGCCGGAGGGCCGCTGCCAATGGCGGAAATTGCGCGGTCGCCTGGGACTCGGTGTGCACACCGAAATGGGCAGGGGGCCTGGGCCTGCCGAATCTTAGATGGCTGAACGTGGCTATGCAGGCCCGGTGGCCCTGGATGCAACGGGCGGACGTATGTAGGCCATGGAGTGAATTTAGCATCCGAGTCCCAAGGGAAGCGAAAAGACTATTCCTAGCAGCAACAAGGAGCGTAGCAAATGCGGGGCTTAACACCCTTTTTTGGGAAGATCGTTGGATCGATGGCCTGAGGGTTCAAGACATTGCGCCAAATATCTATGGCCGAATCTCGCGGAGAGTCAGATCGACGAGACTGGTGGCGCATGCCATTGCGGATGGGTCTTGGGCATTGGATGTTGACCCCGAGATAGGAGATGAAGCTCTACAGGAATTCCTCTCGTTATGGGTCAGACTGAGTGTGTGGGAGCCTAACGTGGATATGCCGGATACGATCTCTTGGGCATGGGAGACTAATGGACAGTATTCGGTGAGGTCGGCATACGCGGCAATGTTTTGGGGCAGGATTGTTGAGCCCATGGCGGAGCTGACCTGGAAGTCTAGGGCGCCTTCCACTTGCAAGTTCTTCACGTGGCTTGCGTTGAGGGACCGATGTTGGACCTCGGATAGACTTGCACGCGAGGACTACCGCATCAGAACACATGCCCTTTGTGCAACCAGGAGGAAGAAACGATAAACCATGTGCTCCTGACATGCGTGTTTGCCAGATCGGTTTGGGCCATCATATGTCAAGCTCTGGGCAAGCTGGACTGGACACCAACGACGTAGGATACCCTTGGCCCATGGCTCAGGGAGAAGCAGGAGCCGCATGGCCTACAGCGGAAGAATCTACATACGATTTTCATCCTAACGCTTTGGGAACTATGGAAGCATCGCAATGCGATTGTGTTCGACGGAGCGTCGCCGTCAATGAGTGAACTTCTGGAGAGGGTCAGGTCAGAGGACATGACTTGGCAGAGTGCCGGCAAGTTTAAAAGCAACGTTGAGGAGTTCTTCCGTGGCTTGTTTAGGTGGGCTAGTAGTGAGGAGTGAGTTGTAACAAATCTTGTAAACCATGATGAAGGCACTCTATTGCCTTTCTTCTTTAATATATAATATGCATGCTCGTGCATATTTGAAAAAAAAAAAAGTCAAAGCTGCTGGATGGGGAGGGCTGCAAGGTAACTTGGAATGGGAGGACTGCTAACAAAGCAGCTCATACCTTAGCTAAATTAGCTGTTGGTGAGGAGTGTCGTCAGGAATGGCGTGCTATGCCTCCTGAATGTATCTTGCATGTAATTTCTAATGAGATCCCAAACTTTGATTAAGTAATGAATGTGGTTTTCCTCAAAAAAATACACTGGTAGCACGTTTCTACAGATGCTGTACGTGTGAGTTTTAGTATGCCTCCACGACGCCAGGCGCATGGCACGTCGGCGGTCTGCTGCTGCTCAAGGATCCAGCTCGCCGGTCGGCGCCGCAAGCGGTCGACGTCGGCCCGATCGTCGCCTGAGCACAGCACCGGAGGCGACCGCACGCACGCACAGGCCGAATCAACAGCGAGCAACTTGGCTACGTACGTACCGGGTGGCAAAAAGGCCAAAGGATCTGCTCTCCTTCTCTGCAAACTGCGCACGGCAGCGAGCTTGCCTCGAGAGTTCGTGGGTGGCTGCACATCGATCTGCCGAGTTTCCGTCGACCGGGCTACAAGGAAATGCAGGTAAACTGGAGCAGGGCGTCATTAGCGCGTGTTTTTTCCTTCAACCAAACTGGTAGTACGCGTTATCCAGGCAACGAAATAAACACGTGCTGCTCTTCTCTTTCTCTCTCTCCAACATTTATTCATGTCTCGGGTGATCCTCATGGTAATTATGTATATTGTTCTACCGTGTACGGCAGCGACAAGAAAACTACAAATAAATCGAGGATGATAAGATCGTGACAATTCATCAAATCCTTCCTGAAAAAAAAAGTAGGCAAATCTATCATGGTCGCGTAGGGTGTGTTTGGTTTATGGCCCAGTTAGCCCCACCAATTTTTTGGCATGACCAAAGCTAGGGCATGACCAAAAAATTGGCAAGTTATCCTTGTTTGGTTTAGATCCATTGTACCTACCAATTATTTGGCAAAATCAGTGAAGCTGCCATTTGGTTTGCTGCCAACTAAACATACAGTAACAAAGTTTGGGACTTACGATTAATCCATTCATTTTATCTATTGTCGATAAAAAAAATGTGACACGTAACTTTTTTAATCAGCTACAATACGCTGAAAGAAAAAAGGTTTCAGAAGTAGTTTTTATTTAGGACATTCAGGATTAGTTTTTGTAAGGCAAATTCAGGATTAGTTGTATGAGTTAGGGCTGCTCTGGGGCCGTAATAATAAACAAATTAGGTGCAGTTTGCAAGGGATTATGGTCGATCTAAACAACGGATGCTAATATTTTTGGTAAGTACCTGTCTTGCTGCATGCACCTGCCGGTTAGTTGAGCCAAAAAGGAGTATGTACCACCAGATTAGGAAGTTGCAGAGAGATATGCGGACCAATAAATACGTTTCCAGATTAAATCGCTACTCCCTCCGTCACAGTTTACAAGTCCTACGCGTATACCTAAGTTGTCAATTTATCACCCTAATATAAACTATATAACACAAAAATTATACCTTTTGAAAATAGAACATCTGAAGTTTATATTGGTATAATTTTTATAATATATGACTTGTATTAGGTTGGTCAAATTGACAACCTAGAGGTACGCGCACGCCCTCTAAACTGAGAAAGAGGGAGTAGTTTTAATCGTTGCAATAATTAAGCGGGTCTCTTTGGGCGAGGGAGTTGCCAATTTTTTGGCGCAGCTTTTCCACGCCATCAACTCGCCCTCGCGTTGGCAAAGAATCGTACTGGTCAGTCGTGGGCGCGTGCGGCGAGCCAAAATTTTGGCTACTATCCAAACGCTCACCAATTTTTGTGGGCTTGCCAATTTTTTGGTATGGTTGCTATTGGTTGCAATCCAAACACACCCGTAATGCCCCGGTTTTCAGTTTTTGCCTTTTCATTCTTCTGGTTCGGCCTCTTTTTATGTCCAAAATTATGTGGCCTATTGGGCTTCCATTCTAAGCATGTTGTAATTTTCTTTTCCAAAAACGAGCATGTTGTAAATACAGTCTGTCTCGGGAGCAACTAGTTGACGAGCGCTTCTTTGGGAGCCTCGCAACGATCAGCGTCACTTGGCGCGCTCCCAGCCATTAGTCACGTGTCGCGCTCCGGACGCTCCCTCCGGATTTTTTTTTCGCACGCGTTTTTGGCTTTTTAAACAGTTTTTTTGGAAAAAAAATTCGACGTTTTAGTTTTCCATCGGTCTTCCTTAGCTTTTCGATCAAAAAAATTCAAAAAAAAATTATTTTTGCGCGAAAAAAACGTCTTTTCTTTTTTTTCGCGAAAGTCACGGTTTTTTTTCGCGAGAGTCACGGTCGTGCCTTTCGGAAACGGTAAAAGAACGTGTTTTCTATTTTTTTCCTTCCGCGAGAGGCACGGTTGTGCTTTCGCGAGAGTCACGGCCGTGCCTTTCGGAAACGGTAAAAAAACGTGTTTTCTATTTTTTTCCTTCCGCGAGAGGCACGGTTGTGCTTTCGCGAGAGTCATGGCCGTGCCTCTCGGAAAGGAAAAAAACAAAACGCGTTTTCTGTTTTTTTTGCTTTCACGAGAGTTACGGTTTTGCTTCCGTGAGAGGCACGGTTGTGCTTTCGCGAGAGTCACGGCCGTGCCTCTCGGAAAGGAAAAAACAAAACACGTTTTCTGTTTTTTTTCTTTCGCGAGAGTCATGGTTTTGCTTCCGCGAAAGGCACGGTTGCATTTTCGCGAGAGTCACGACCGTGTCTCTCAGAAAGGAAAAAATACGCGTTTTTTGTTTTTTTTCTTTCGCGAGAGTCATGGTTTTCTTTCGCAAGAGTCATGTTTTCTGTTTTTTTTCCTTCCACGAGAGTCACGGTTTTGCTTTTACGAGAGGCACGGGTGTGCCTCTTTCGAAAAGGGAAAAAACCGTGCTCCGGGTTCGGTTTTTTCGTCCGGTTTTTTTCATGAAAAAAAAGTTCACCAAAACCAATCAACATGGGATCTAGTTTTGAAAATCTCGACGCGAGGAATCCAATGGTGAAAACAGTTCAAGATTTGGACGCACGGTTTAAAAGATAAAACGTTTTGAATAAACAGATCTAGAAAAAAAAGGAAAACTCTCAGGTTGCGACAAGCGGCGCGCTACATATGCGCCACTTGTCGCAAGTTGAAAAAGTGGAGTGTTCTTTGCAACGAGTATTCCTTAATTGATGATTTCGGTCTGTCTCGCTGAGCACCGTCCGTGTCCGCTCTTTTGTCCGCCAGTGCACGAGAGCTGGGCTGTGGCCCAGTGGCAAGGACACAGTGGTGTTTCCTTGCAGACCGAAGTTCGAATTCTGTTAGGAGCGAATTTTTCATGATTTTATTTGGGTGGGCTCCTTTTATAAAAATATGTCATTGATGCTAGTGCTCATGGATCTTTTTCTTTTTGTTTGCCGGTGCACCGGCCCCTATATGGCCAGGCTCACCGCCATGACCCTAGCTCCGTCGAACAGTTTTGTTTTCAGCGGTTTATTTATACACACCCCGCTAAGTTCACTACCTTTTTTATTGTTATGGGTTTTTGTTATATTTTGAAGTCTTCTAAATGTATATATGAAGACAATACTTCACTTATTTTCTCAAAATGTTCATCACACATTAAAAAATGTCCATGGGAATGTAAAAGTTTGTTCCTGCGGGTCTAACAAAATTTTAGTACCCACTCAATAAAATGGCCATGACAATTAAAAATTGTAAATAATTATAATTATCTTCATGTTTTTTTCTAAAAATAATCATAATGTAAACAATTGTTCGTCTAATTTGGAAATTTTTGTACCATTCAGTAAATCGTTCATTACATTTAAAACATATTCATGCGTTTTAAAAGTATGTTCATGCAATGTAAAGTTCTATTTGCACATTATTTCAGAAATTGCCCATAAAATATGAAGAATGCCCCATTTTAAATAATTTTTACATCACTTAAAAATGTTCACATATTTTAAAAATATTCATGTAGATATTTTGTTCGCACAATTTTTATGGAATATTTGTGACATGTAACAAAATGTTTGTACACTGTAACTGGGAGGATCTAAAAAGGTCATGATTTTTAAAAAGAAAATATGTAAAAGAGAAAATGAACAAAAAAGAGAAAGAAATAGTAAAACCAAAAGATAATAGATTTAAAATACAAGAAAATAGGAAAGAACTGGTCCATCTTCCTAGAGCCAGGCGACATGTTTCCAGCTTTCCAAAACCAGCGTTGTCGGGCTGACCATTGGGGTCAAAATTGGCCGGGAAACGGGGACTTACACTCCTTGTCGAGATCGAGTCTGGAGTTTTTTTTTTGCGATAGAAAGAGAGTTTTATTCCATATGCATAGGGTTATAATTGAGAGGCACCAAATCCTCAATACAAGAAGGGCATCTCTCTAGCTATACAACAGTAGTGAACTCCGTACGACTATACAAAGCCAACTGATGTGCTACCCTATTTTGCTCACGCTTAATTTTTGAAGGAACAAACTCCCGAGTCTCCATATGATGCTTGATCTCCGTCACCAAGTGTCCATAAGCTGACCTGGTTAAACTCTCCCCGGTCAATGCTGCCAATGCCGATGCTGAGTCTGACTGCACAACAATTGGCATGGAACAATGATGCACGGCCAGTGCCATGCCTTGCATGATCGCATGCAGTTCTGCTTCCAACGCGTCGTTGCAATTGAATATACACATGCATGCTGCAAAGATAACACTCCCATCTTGACGCCGTAGGATCATACCCGCCGCAGCAGACCCGTCCTCCTGCATAAAAGCACCGTCCACCGAGAGGGCAGCGAATTCAGCCGGCGGCCGCGGCCAAGCCAAAGGGGCGCTCGGCCTGGGAACTACATATGGAGCCTCCTGTACCCTCGGCATCTTCCCTTTAATAATTTCTTCCGTTGAAAATCTGCCGCATAGGTTGAGTGAGTTCATGTAACTCTGGAGGTAGTCTGATGTCGCCGACAACGGGGGAGCCTCCTTGCCATGAGTGAGATCTGAGCGCAAAGACCAAATTCGCCATATCAGCATGATCGTGCAATCCCTCATTTGATCATCGCAGTTCGCAAGAACATTTAACAGCCAGTCCTGTCCAGTATCATGTAAAACATCATTGCTAGGAAGACGTCATACCAGCCTCATGTGTGTCCAAATTCTGCTTGCATGATCACATGAAACAAGAGCATGGAAGCTCGTCTCCTTCTCTCTCCCACATAACGGACATCCATCCCTAACTGAGATGTGTCTATATTTCTTGCACTCATTTGTAGCAAGGGCACCCGAAACAGCCTTCCAAGCCATAATCTTCATTTTCAACGGAACCCCCTTCGGTGCAAAGGGAACAAGCAGAGTCCAAGGCATCGGGCAAAAGTTACCATTCCGGTGCAACGAGACCAAGACCAGCAGAGCGGCAGGACGGAGGTCATCATGGAGCCCAAGACGGTGTCATCACCAGTGCTTTTGGCAGCCGAAGACCATATTTGGTCAGGATAACTTGTACTAGATGTTCCCCTTCAAAATTGCCAATTGTTGGCGCCCTTCCCGCTCACATTTTGGGAAGAGGACCAGGGCCTCTGTAAGTAGGACTAGCCACCATAGAGGGAGGGGGATCCAGACCGAGTAGAACACACCGCACCAGCTCAAGAACACCTCTCGCGAGGCCGTTCTTCCCCCTGTATTGTTCATCATCGGCCCTCGAGGCAATCCACCACACCACACACTGGAGTAGAATATTACACCACATCGGTGGCCCGAACCAGTATAAACCTCGTGTCCTTTGTGTGTTCTTCTTTCCAGCCTAGATTTCTTGCGAGCCATAGAAGCGCGAGTCGGTAGGGGAAAGATCTCCGTGCGCACCCCAGAGTTCGAACCTTAAGGGTCTGCTGGAACCCGAAATCCGACATTTGGCGCGCCAGGTAGGGGTGCGCCGGAGTTCTCCCTCTCGACGACCTGCTCTCCACCAGCATCGTGTTTCGCCCTCATGGCGGACAACGCGCCGCCCGCTTCGGCAACCGATGCTGGCGCTGGGGCCGGGGGGCTCCGAGCCTTGGCCCCCACCTTGCGACAGGTGCAGTGGCCGCACAAGTTCAAGCCTGAGATGCCGCCGCGCTACAACGGTGTGATGGATCCGCTTGTTTTCCTGCTGGCGTATGAGGAGGCCGTCCTCAAAGCCGGGGGCGACGATCGGGTGATGGCCTACTGGTTTCCCATGGCCCTCGCCGGTGACCCGCGCGCGTGGCTCCTGCACCTGCCGACGGCTTCTCTGACCTCCTAGGAGGAGCTGCGCGACCTCTTCCTCGCCCGTTATGCCGCCCCAGCGCCCGCC
>NW_024116968.1:0-10513 GCF_003073215.2 Triticum urartu
CGTCAGCAGTGCCGGCGGCCGTGGAGTCCATCCACGTCGCGCGCGGAGTCAGACGGACTCGTCGTCACCCACCAGAAATTCACGCCGCAGTAGCTACGTACCGGGAAGCTCCTTCACCTGGTCGTAGGTTTGCTTTGCTCTTCAAAGTACGGTACGGGGATAAACGCCGCTTGGACACGTATCGACGTTGGAGGCACAGCTGGTACGGTACGTGGAGGGCTCTGTGTACGTGCTGCACGCCTTGCAGTTGCAGCTGCAGATCTGCTCTCGGTACATGAACCAGCACATCATTTCCTGCATCTGCATACGGCCTGTGAAATTTTCACGGGCACCCAGCACATCATTTTCGTTTTCCGCAGTCGCAAAAATACAGCGCTTCAACAGAGGTTGGTATATACTACCTCCGTTTTCTCTAGATATAAGACATTTTAGAGATTTCTATACATACTACATATAGATGTATATAGACGCATAGTGTAGATTCACTTATTTTTTTAAAAATATAAGATCTTTTAGAGATTTCAATACAAATTATATATGAATGTATATAGACGTATTTTAGAGTTTAGATTCACTCATTTTGCTCCATATCCGTATGTAGTCTTCTATTGAAATCTCTGAAAAGGCTTATATTTAGAAACGAGGAGAGTATATGAAATCAACGCATGAAAACCACACAAGGTTGGCGTTTTATTTCCAGAATTGCCAAGGTTCGCATCCCTTGTCCTGTAAAAACATACAGAGGTTTTGTGGACATGTTGCAACAATGCGTTTTAAAAAATATAAGACCTTTTAGAGATTTCAATACAGATTATATATGAATGTATATAGACGTATTTTAGAGTTTAGATTCACTCATTTTGCTCCATATCCGTATGTAGTCTCCTATTGAAATCTCTGAAAAGGCTTATATTTAGAAACAAGGAGAGTATATGAAATCAACGCATGGAAACCACACAAGGTTGGCGTTTTATTTCCAGAATTGCCAAGGTTCGCATCCCTTGTCCTGTAAAAACATACAGAGGTTTTGTGGACATGTTGCAACAATGCGCCAGGGGAATCCGCAATGCAGAAAACTACTACACCGTGGGTAAGATGAATCCGCAATGCAGAAAACTACTGCACCGTGGGTAAGACCACGGCAACACATAAGGGGCGGACCCACGTGGTCGTTGCCGGTGTCACAGGACACCGGGTAAAATTTCTCGTTACGTACTATATAAGGCACATATACTCCTGTGACACCGGTAAAGTTAGTCGATGGACACCGGCTAGAGCCAGCGAAACGGTGCACGAGCAATGCCCATCTAATAGTCCAGGCACACGACAAGATAGAGTTTGATCGATCTGGTTTGGTTTGTGTACGTGGGCCTCCAGTCTGCTGGCTTCTCGCATCTTCGCGTTGATTCCTCAGAAAGCTCACGCTAGCCCTATCGCCGCCCACCTCCCTGCTCGCCATCGAAACATCGCGGCGCGCCAGTGTCGCCCCGCCTGACTCCGTGACTCGCCCAGATCACCGGAAAGAAAAAGGTACGGCAAGAGAACCCCTCGATCTGTTTCAAGTGCGTATCTCTATTTCTCACAATTTTTGTTTCTCAAACACCGAACTAGGGCTTCAAATCTTAAGGATGTTACAATTATATATTGGATTACTGCGTTTTTTTTTGGACCTATGCACGTGTATTTGAGAATAGGATTACCGGGATTTTTCAATATGTATGCCGCTACGAATTTGTTTGAGAATTGAATTATTGTGAATTTCCAAATTTTGGGAGTGCTTATCATTTTTGCCGATCATCCTTGTCTCCATTGTTTGGAGTTTTTATGCTTTACTATTTTTAACTTCATATAATCAGCTAGTAATTGCTAAGGCTCTGTTTGGGAGTAATTTGTTTGAGACTACAGTTTTTAACCCCATGATGACAATGAATATTTTAGCTTATGAAACCATCAGTTTCTAAAACTACTGTGAAAATGGTGCTGTGTTTGGCAAGCAACATACTATGTAGTATTGTCTTTGACCACCACTAGTGTCCTTTGTTGTTTTCCTCGGTTTTTAAAATAGAGGTCCTGATCTTTTTTTTCATACAGCAAAAATACCATAGTTTTGTGGATACTTTCAAATACTTTCAAATACATTACTACAGCAAAAATACATTAGTGCATTATTATTTTTTGCTTTCAAATACTGCAAAAATACATTAGTGCATTATTATTTTTTGCTTTCAAATACTGCAATAATGCACTAATGTATTTTTGCTGTAGTAATGTATTTGACTACAAGAAATTGCACTGATTGTTTTTGCGGGAAAATACTGCAATCTTAATTAGAGGCAAACATCTCAAAGTATTTGAAACGGTACTTTGTCAAAATAGTATTCTTGAAATACATTGTAACCAAACGCACCCTAAGTATATTATTTTTATGTATAGCATTGTATGTTCCTATGCATATGTGATGTACATATGAACACCGGGTCATTTTTGTTCTGGGTTCGCCCCTGATTCCTCTCTAGTCAAAAGCTGGGTGCAGTGGACGTTGCTTCCCAGAAGATGTGTCGAGGCCACGGGTGATTTTCCACAGCAAGTGTGAGAGCGACAACGAACGGCGGAGTCGAGTGCATGTGTCAAAAATTCAGTTGGAGGTGTCAAAAAATTCTGTTAGAGGTGTCTAAAAAAATTATATTTCGGTTGCAGTGCATAAATGTTGATTTTGTGTAACACCAACCATCTGCATCGCATCCGCGTCGCCATCACCATCTACCCCCTCCTCCTCGTCCACACAGACACGTAGATTCCTGGTTCCCGGCACCACCCTATCTTGTGAGCTAACGGATCCATCAGGACCTTGGAGGCGCGAGAGCGGTACTTGGTCCACCTAGCTCGCTGTCCGAAATCTTCCGAATATATGCCTCGTCCGTCGCCCGGAGCATGATCTCGATTGGAAGAGTCGAACGGTCGGGAATCATCGACGCCAGCTCCTGCTTCGTCGCTACGGACGTCACACCTGTTGCGCCCTAAAAGCCATGCCCTCGGAAGCAGCCCAGACCAAGCACGATGTCCAACATCACATTCCACCATCGGAGACTTCAGGAACACCCAGCGCCTTCACGAAGAGGGCGAGATCGTGACGCCGCAGTTGTCCGGTCCGACGAACCGGACCTAGGGTTTTCCCCGACGCTCAAGGGGCATGGTAGAGAGGCCACAGAAGCGCCTTTAAGAAGGGGACGACAGCCATAGGTGTCGCCACTATCAACATTGGCAAGTTGAGCAGGGATTTCGCCTGGCCTGAGACCGAACAATCCCGAATAAGCCGTCGGATCGGAGACGAGGACATGTGAATTCTGGCTGGAGGAGGGCAGCCTGCAACAGTTTTCAGGGGATGCACAATCAGGTGATGCAAAATTCACTAATTCAGTAGAATGAGAAGAAGCGCCATTCCGGATCCCAAAGCTACATCAATGACGCGGAAATGCGATAGAATCTTACCAAGGATGCGCCGTGACTAGCTCTGGCAGCTAGATATTCACAGGGTTTGAAGAACTCTCCATAATCTTTGGACCACCCGTCCAGTCTGCGGTACACGTATTCCGCGCTGAGAGAGTCGGCCCAAAACATCACTCCACCCCTGGTGTAAAAAGAGATCACATAGGACTGATCAGTTAAGATAAATATATCAGTTAGGATAAATATATATCAGTTCAGGGGTAAGCAGTTGGACCTAAAAGAAGGGAAGCCCATTCCCATAATGGATGCTACATCAAGATCAGATGCTTTCAGTGCAATTCCCTCATCAAGGACTCGGCAGGCCTCATTCACCACGGGAAAGAAGACCATCTCTACGATGTCCTTGTCTGTTAATTTCAGCAGCTGAGGGAAATGAAATCGCTTGTCAGATTTCTTTGAGCAAAACGAGTGAAACACTGAATCGACAGGCTAGTATGTACACGGTGTGCAGTACAACGATGACAGGCAAAAAGATGCACACACAGACAACATGTACTCGATCACAAACTGTGATATGGTACAATGTTCACATCTTGTAATTCACATATAGCTTATAGTGCACTGAATAGTGCCCCGAGTTATTTTGGACTTGAACTAATCATTTAAGTTGGGTTTATCTCATAGCCAAATTTTCTGCATCTTACAGATCATCCAAAGAAAATGAACACAGAAAAGAAGATACAACACATGCCAGAGATAGAGAAAGGTACCGTGAGAACTAAAATGAATACATCTGTGACACTGAGATGTGTCCATGCAGGTGATGTACAGATAACAAGATTTTCTTTTGGGTTCAAATCATTCTTTAATAAACCAGAAGTAGATAACTAAGTTAGATATAACATGACCTTAGGATCTTGTGCAACACCTGCCATCTTTCTTGATTTCTCAACATACTTTTTGATATCAGGGTCTGGAGAAGCTTGTCGCTTATCATCATAAAGATAAAATCCCTTACGAGAAGATTCACCTGTCCAGGATTCCACAAGTTAATTAACAATGAGATACCAAGCACTAAGTGGAGTGTATTTTCGATATGGAAGAACCTGTCCTGTTCTCCTCCAGCATAATTGCAGTAAGAAGCGATTTATAGCATCGCTCTGGGTAACTCTGATAATATTGCTTTCCAGTGGCAACGGCAACGCCAAAGCCTACAAGATCAGCTAATCTGTACAGACATGATAAAAAAGAAACTACTGTCAGACAAATAAATATATATCTACGAAAATGTTCCATAAATGAACATGAAGGTGTGTACATGTGTTGCATTAATCTGAACTAGATTGCATGGGAACAATGTTAAGGCACTCTATGATAATAAAAACCAAGAACTCTACCAATATCAAAGCAAATAACAGACAAGCTCTATAAAGCAGCCAAAAGAGGAACAAGATAGCATAAATATGTTTTCCATCAAAAGACTACTTTGGTCCTACCACAATACTCTATTGGAAACCAATAAAAACTCAAAAGGAAGTAGCTACTCTGATTTATTAACTTAACAGGTGCAAAAATGCGGCAGCCAAATTCTATCTAACTCAACCAAAATATATTACAAGTTCCCAGATCAAACATAAGTATTTGACTAGGAAAGAAACAAAGAAAAATGACCATATGGCAGAGGACCGAGATTAAACACTACCAGTGCAAGCTTACATCTATTCATCTAAGTCAACACTGAACCATAATGCTTTGTCAAAGCTGTGGACAATAGTTGGTTCCTATGATACCAGAAATCAGAAAGCAAGGGCAAAAAAATGATCTTAAAATTCTGCAGTAATTCACTAAAAGCCGTAGCCTAACTGCTTGAGTATGCAAGGGAACTGGCCAATTGTGCAGCTCACAATAGCTGATATATCCTTACCGAAATGGCCCCACCGGCATTCCAAATTGTGTTATCACATGGTCTATGTGATATACATCCAAACCATAATCAACAAGCAAACCAGCCGCCTGTCCATAAGGAAAAAACATCCTATTGACAGCAAACCCAGTGCAGCTCCCAACAACAATTGGTGTTTTCCGTATCTTCTTCGCCACATCTAGCAAGTCCACAATAACTTGTGAGGAAGTCTGCTGAGTACGAACTATTTCCAACAGTGGCATGACATGAGCTGGACTGCAAGTATACTACAGTTAGATACTTGAGTTGAGAAAGATGGGATATGGAATATGAAGTGCATAATGGACTACCTGAAGAAGTGGGCACCAACAATTCGATCTTGACAAGCTGTCTGTTGGCCAATTAACTGCAAATCTATCGTCGAAGTATTTGTGGCAAATATGCAATTAGAGTGACAGCTCCTTTCAAGGTCAGAGAATATTTGCTGCTTCAGCGATATATCCTCAATAACGGCCTGCAAGATTTTATCAAGTAGCCGTCAAGATCATTATGTGCTCTCCTTCATCTAAGCATATAGATTAGTGCAAGTTAGAATGCTTGACTCAAAAGCTGTGGTGAACATAATAAATGATTATACATAAGCAAATGTTTGATAAGAATGGTAGTACTTGAAATAAGAAAATATTTCTTGCTTCCACAATCTTCCAAGACTTGCACTAATTTTCCATCACAATCATTGTCCATTTGGCCCTAAGCTAAGTAGATATTTTTGTTTAACAAAGAGGAAAAAATGTTGTAAAGCGAATATCCTGATACCATTTCTGATTTTATAACTATGGCACTATGCTGGAAGTTAACACAAATCAGCGACATTTTACTTTCCCAGCGCAGTTGCATGTTAGTACTGTACAATTTTATATTTCAAATATCACCACTATCTATATATGATAATCTTGTCCATTATAACTTGTCCCTAGCACAATAAGCGGTACAGCTCCTTGTTTCTGGGTTTATAAGGAGTTTGTAGGATGTTTACATTTTAGATTATTGTGGGGCCTACTAGTCGATTTTCCTATTTAGAATTCTAGTACGATTTCTTTAGGCATCAAAGCGAAGGAGGTGCCTTGAATATCACCAGTTGCATCCGCTTATATAGATTATTATCGAGGAGCAGGATGAAACGAGCACTAGATCAGTGTTCAGTGATATTTCCTATGGAATAAGATCATAGAAAGAAGTATTTGTCAACAAACTGGATCTACCTCAATGACCACATCTGCATCTCTAAATTGCTCATAGTCAAGAACACCGGACAGTAGAGAAAGTTTATTTTCATAATCATCTTTGGTCATTCTTCCCTTTTTGACAAAACTCTGCAAATTGGCTGAACAGAAAAGAAAGAATATATGATAAACTGCAAAGACAATCTCAATAGAAGTTTCCAAGGTAAAAAGAACTCACCTTTAATTCTGTTAATACCAGTATTCAAGAACTTCTCATTTACTTCTTTCAAGACTACCACAATGTCACTCAGTATGAACGCAGTTGCAATTCCGGATCCCATTAGACCTCCCCCAACAATAGCTGCCTTTAGTATTCTCCGTGGTGTCAAACCCAAGTTGGTAATATTTGGTATCTATTAGAGCATGAGACAGTCAGTTAAATGAATGCATACATCATGCTAAACCGCTAACTTCCAAGAAAAGCTCAGTTTCCATTTAATATTTATGGTCCTATACCGACCTTATGAGCATTTTTATCAGTAGATGCAAAAGGAGCTTACATGTAATAAAGGAAAACCAGAATACAAACATCCGGAATTTTTGCACATGTTACATTCAGATCATAAGTTTCATCTTCTAAAATGAATAAATATATGTTCTGCACTTTATAGTGTGCTGACCTTCAACTAATTAGACTGAAAGAAACATAAGAACTATTGTTGTGTTTTGGTTTTACTGGGAGCCGATAACTAAATAACACTAACTTCTGAGGCTGGATAAAAGCAAGTATGAGAACAAACATTTCCAAAGCTTTATCCTTGCAGTTCTACCAACCTTTGAAGTCGCGTGTTGGGCGAAAAAGACATGTCTTAAGCTTTTGCTTGTTTGAGATTGCTCAAGCATTTTTCCAGAAAGCACTTCCTGTCAATTGTCAAAATAGAATATTGAAAAGCACTACGAACCACTAAGGGCTTATGGTAGATGCTCCACGATGTAGGACTACCTAGTGATTTACCTTCATGAGGGCGGCACGAGGGCCAAAAAGAATTCCTTCTTCAATAACATCAATGCAAACTAACGGATGTTGAAGATTAGCAGACTGTTTTAGGGCTTGTACTCTCGCAGATTTAAGAATTTTCTTTGCTTCCACAATATCTGTAAGTCTATCCGTTCTCAGGAGACTCTTTAACCATGGCTTTTTGTGTTCGTGGATTTCCAGAGCACAAGAACAGGCAGTGCTGACCAGCTTATCAGCTGAAACTATGGCATCAACCAAACCGAATTTGTGAGCCTCTACTCCTTTTATAGACTTTGACATCTATTAAGAAAAGACACAAGTATTCATGGTCAACGCACAACACTCTCATAATTTTCTTGCATGTTCAACACGAGGAAAACAACTGTGCATGCATTGCATCTTGCAATGTACAAATCAGCCATACCAACATCATCTCAAGAGCTTTTTGCAGGCCAACAAGGCGGGGCAATCGTTGTGTTCCTGCAGTAGGTGAAGACCTTTCAATCAACATAAAACAAGAAAAGAAAATTTGAGCAGCCTGTGAATTTAGCAGAGAAATCAACATGCAAGGAGCCGTCTCTTGAACTTGCAGTGGAACATTTTTTATACCTTTCCTTTAAAATGATTATGTATCATGGTTAGCTGTATGATACAGCAGACCGATAAACAAAAGAGTGTTTTTAACAGATTACACCAAGTTCCCTTTCTTCCTAGTTTCTTTCATATGTATACTGTGGATTATGTTTATTGAATGAAATGCCTCAGGCCTGAGGAGGCCTAGTTAGTTCAAGAAGTCATAATTCTACATCTACTGCGTACCGCATAGGGCAATTGCTTATGGGGTTAAATCTCTTCCATCCTACGGCATATGGATCTGCCATTCTTCTTTTGCTTCCTTTGTATCCCATAAGTAAAATGGAAATATGAACAAGAACACGGTAGCCTCTTTCCAAAGGGGACAGGTGCAGTGCACAATGTACTCATGTTTAGACCAAAGGTAAGAAGTACACACAGGGAAGTATGAGCAAATATAATATCACATGCAAGACCATGCTGAGACTTGAGAGTACCTCCCATTCCAGGAATGATACCAAGCTGAAGTTCAGGTAGTCCTAATTGAGCTGACGGTGTAGAAACGCGAGCATGGCAAACCTGCATAAGAAGAAAGTACAGTGTTGAGCAAATAGACACTTCTTCAGAGAAACCGAAAAGGTCTAAGCATAACCCCAAATATAGAACCTAACCATACCATTGCAAGCTCTAAGCCACCACCTAGAGCAACACCATCTATAGCAGCCACTGACGGCTTCTGAGCATCTGGCAGCAGCTAGTACTTAGTGATGAAATGTAAGGAAAAGGTCTACTTGTTGACAAACTTGGGTTAGACGAAGAGGCTCATAAGTTACCTTCCACTACGCCAGTCAGAAAATCAATCGAAAAGGACCCGGGCTTCTCGTTTTCTGGGTGGGTGGGGGGACACGGAGACTTAGCAATGGAAGTGAGCAATGCAACAAAATACTCAATGTACCATCTTGTTCTTACTTGGTTTATTTCCGAATCCATTTATATCAAATCCACCTGAAAACCTCCCTTTGGCCCCTGCACAAAGTGTAAAACACTAGAAATATCGCACTTGCATAGGATGCCTGACAAGGTGATTTTGTTAAATACCAGTGAGAACGATGGCCTTGACATCATTCCTTCTTAGAGCTTCTCCATAGTTGCTCTGCAAGCTAGCTATGACTGCAGAACAGAAAAGAGAGGCCTATCATGCCCACATTACTAGTCCACAGAATTTACCTACGCTTGGAAAATGATTGAACACTGATGGATCATCAGTTTGTCGGTCAATAAACATGGCACACGGAACAGTGCTGCTATCTAGATTGCTCTAAGAAGCACTTCAATTCAATAAGTTAATTAGTTTCATAAACATAACGAACTTTTTTAGTCCATAGCAACGCACGTTGTTTCTTGTCCCGCTTGCATGACACAATACATGGGCATGAAGAAATGGGCATACAGTTCTATATGTGGGTGGAGCAATGTTAGTCGGTAATCTTTAGCAGGCAGCAGGCAGAACCACTCCGTTGCCGCGGCCATGGCCGATCGTTGTTCTGCATATGTGGGGGCTACTGAAACGTGATGCGCAGATCAATTTAGGAAATTCCATGATCTTGGGAGAAAACCGAAGAATTCCCCAATGCGCAGCAAAATCGCGTCATCAAACAGCACGCTGCGCGCTCCAGCAGACGAGCCGGGCCGCTCCTGGGCGATGTGAATCCCACGCGGATCTTCCGGAAACCGCGCGGAATCGAGGCCAAATCCGGCGGAAAACGGTCGGGGGGAATGGAGATGTACCGTCAAAGGAGAGGGCGTTGACGGGCGGGTTGGAGATGGTGATGACGGCGACGCCGTCGGCGCGGACCTCCATGGTGGTTGCGCCCCTCGCCATCTCCGTCGGGGACGAGACGGCCGGCCGGCACAGCTGAAGCTGCTTCTTTTGTTTTCTTGAGTGAAGCACAGGTGAAGCTGCTTGCGTGTGCAGTTAAGAGCATCTCCGGCAGTACAGTGTCTATAACAAATCCTGCTGTTGGCCAAAAAAGAATTTTAAAAAAATGCTCCAACAATTCGATGAACTCGTAAAAAAAAGAAAACGCTTAGTTTCAGCCGGTTTTTTTTCCTGCTGGCGCAAACCTCCTCCCGAGCCATCCGATCTCTAGAGATCCGTGTGGCTCCAGTCATTAGCGCGGTTTCACTTCCGCTTTAGAGCATCTTCACCCGCCCTTCCAGGACATCCCCGAAACACCTTTTTAGGCTCGGTTTTAGTCTTGGCGACGCTTTTTGTCGAAAAACGGCCTAACTACGCCCCAGCGCCCCCCCCCCTCACCTCCCACCTCCCCGGACGGCAAAATAGCACCG
>NW_024116969.1:0-8557 GCF_003073215.2 Triticum urartu
GGCGTGTGCGCGCGCCGTGGATCGAGTCGGACCACTCCCTGCAAGGGAGTCGTTGTTCCCGGCAAGGGTCGCACTCCCTGCAAAGGAGTCGACGAATACGCTGGTCCCGGCAAGGGTCGCACCCCCGGCAAGGGAGTTGACGAATCCCGGCGACGCAAGTCAGCCCACAGTCCAACGTCTTGGACAGTGGCCCACATGTTAGCGACTCGTTAATTAATCCCTGATTAATTAATTCATTCCTGAGCGGCAAAAATAAGCTTCGGCTCGGCTCATTCCCGCAACCCGAGGCGGGCGGCGGAGGAGGAGCGCACGTGTACCACTCCTCTTTCCAAGCTCCCAATGGCAAATGGTAGAGCAGCCCTTATAAAGGGGTCTCAACTCTCCTCAACTAGCAAGGTGGGACTAAACTTCCCACCACCTGCCATCTTATACATGAGCCTCAAGATTAATCAGGGATTAGTGTCTTATATGGGCCTAAGCCCATCCATAATCCAACACACAATGTATGCCAAATTGATAGTGCCAAATGTTAAAATGGCTTTTGGCACCGGTGAGAACATTGTGGAGGATGTAGCCAAATTAGAAAAAGAGGCATCGATGCTCCTTGCTTCGATGCCAAACAACCTTAACTAATAAAATGATAGATAAACTGATGTGAACAACCCAAACGTTGTGGGTAAAGAGAGATGTGGTAGTGTTTTTATCCTATTCTTATTTTGTGGTGGTCCCCAGTATGCATAAATTAGGAACCAACTAAAGTTGTGGACTGCTAGCCTATTTGATATCGGTGCCAAAACTCTGACAACGTTGCAAATTTGGCAGCATCACATTGTGAATGAGTACCAAACACGTTCCGGTTGGGCACGTCGGGGAGTGGCCTCGATCAGGCACCACAGTAGGAGGTACTGGCCGATTTCATCATGAATGTCTCGCGCCCATAGGTGTCCCGGCAAGCCCTCGGTGACCGTCCTGGCCTTTCTGCACCTTTTGGGAATGCATGCGTAGAGAAGGGGGGCGATCTCGCGAATAAAGCGTCACTTGCGACTTGAGATGGTCTAATTTGTTTTATCCGTACGAACGAACAGGTAGTTAGCTAGTTTTCCTGTACAAATTGAATGTGTTTGGCTTTTCAAGCAAAATAACAGTGTAACAACATTTACCTCAAAAGTACTTCTAGTCCTGAGCTCAAATGAGCTCGGGTGGGTGAACAGTAAAATCAAAAAATATTGATATTTTAAAAAAAAACAGAATTATTTTAGTGACAAACATTGACAAAAGTTTTCGGCGCTTGCAAAATTTCAGCATGAAACGACATTTGTAAAAGCTGTGGCAAAAAAAAAAACCCACCACCACTCCCATTTACCTTCTTTTTACCTCCCTGGAGACCAGGAGTATATATTGTTTGATTTCTTCAATATGAAGTACTCCTCCGACCCAACCTTAGTTCAAAGCTGCGACATTTATTATGATCGGAGGGAGTACCAAGTATAAAACTCACTTAACACAGTGACAAAGCACTCCTCGCTAATATAAGTATAAAACTTGCTTAACACAGAATGTTGATCAGTTCACCAGTGCACACATTCGGTTTGTTTCTAAAAGACTGATGTTCTACCATCCAATCACACGAAAAAGGAACAAATTGTAACACTGGTCTGGTTACAAACTCGAACTCGACAGCTCTTTGCACTGAGAAACCAAAGCCACTCTGAAATTGCTCAAACGATGAGATATTTAGGCAACTAGTTTCGGTTGGGTGTGTGATATACACATACCACAGCTCCCAGAGAATCACAAGCAAAGCAGGGTAAAAGTATTGCATATATCGTTTGCCAGGATTCAGAAAATCTCGCCAAGTTATACCATAGAGAGCAGCAGCACCAAGGGCATGCACCATGAAGCACCAAAACGCTATACCTCTGGCTGCTGACTTGTAACATCTTCTTGGTTAGAGGCGTCATCAGGAATACTGGAAGATGGGCTTTGTTTCTGACTTGTAACATCTTCTTGGTTAGAGGCATCATTAGGAATACTGACAGATGGGCTTTGTTTCCTTTCTGCCTGTAGCGACCGGCACAGGGACTCGAGTTTGTCCTTTTGATTCTTATATTTGTCTAGTTGCTTCTTCATCACCTCACGCTGCACGCATGACCAAAAATAGGTTCTAAGTTAGCAACATGCGTACCAACTTGCACAAAATTCTCCTAGTATGCAAGCTAAGGTAGATGAAACTGCGTAACCATAAAAAATAAATAAGGTGATACCACACACGGGTATGGTATTAAAGGAGATTAATATGAGCTATCAAAGCATGTGGCTATTAGCTTCAAACAAATAAGATCAGGTAGGTGCGCTTGTTTTCGAGCATCCTAACTAGTTTGTATAATGTATGCATTACCTCCTCAATGAGCTTCACAAGAGCAATATCTGAATTCTCGCACTTGTTCTTCAGGGCTTCATTTTGCTTCCTAAAGTCTTTTATCGCCTTCACCATCTAATGTGGAGATAACAAAATAAATTTTAAGTTCTGTAGGCAGAGCAATTAATAAGAACAAAGGTTCAAAGCAGAATAGCAGATACAGTGATGAGTGTGAAGTGAGATGGGTAAAAACCTGTTCCATTTCCTTCTTGTAAGTTTCGAACACTTCATTGCTTTTTGACAGGGCATCCTGAAACGATATAATGGAACACAACATTTACACCTATAATCCCCATTAAAATGGATAAGCTGGAATGCTGTTGAGAAAATTCCTTATTTGACACTGTCTTAAAATCTGGTTCCTTAGGGCATCTCCAACAGTTGTAAGATAGGTGTTGGTAATTTTGCCACCTAGGACATAGTGATGATGTGGCATATATTAAATGTGGAGAGAGAGCATAGTTGTATGTAGATTAACCAACAACCTTTGCACAAGCTCCAAGATGAAATAGAGAGCAATCACATTTATTTTCTCACCATCTATTGGATAGCTTACATACAACCCATTGGAGTAGTTGTATGATAGCTTGTTGGTTGATGACATGGACATTTTACCAACAAGACTAACATACAATCTGTTGGAGATGCCCTTATTTGACACTGGAAAAGTTTTTCTTCCCTATTTGACACTAGTCCTAATTTTTATTCCCTATACGACACTTCCGTCCATTTTGAGCCTAAATGACACCTGAAAAGACGATTTTGCCCTTCATGTGGTATGTGTGTGCGCGCGCGTGTGCTGTTGCGTGTGTGGGTGCACGCGCACATGTGTGCTGCTGCTGCATGTGTGTGTGCATGTGTGCTGCTGCGTGTGTGTTTGCTGCTGCGTGTGTACGTGCATGCGTGTGTGTGTGCTGTTGCGTGCCTATGTGCTGCCTGAGTGTGTGCTGCTGCTGCATGTGTGCTGCTGCGTGTGTTTGCTACTGCGTGTGTACGTGCGCGTGCGCGTGTGTGTGTGCGGTTGTGTGCCTATGTGCTGCCTGCGTGTGTGCTGCTGCTGCTGCGTGTGTGTGTGCTGCGTGAAGTGTGTGTTGCTGCGTGTGGGGGCGCGTGCATGTGTGTTGACACGCGCGTGCGTGTTGTTGCGTGTGTGTTGGTGCATGTGTATGTGTTGCTGCGTGTGTGCTCCTGCCCTCGCACTGATGCTGCGTGTGGTGTATGTGTTGCTGCGTGTGTGCTCCTGCCCTCGCACTGATACTGCGTGTGCGCGCTATTGCCCCCCACACACATACCACATGAGGGGCAAAAGAGTCTTTTCAGGTGTCATTTAGGCTCAAAATGGACGAAAATGTCATATAGGAAATAAAATTTAGAACTTGTGTCAAATAGGGAAGAAAAACTTTTCCAGTGTCAAATAAGGAAGCAGATTTTAAGATAGTGTCAAATAAGGAATTTTCTCAATGCTGTTTATGTGCTCATCTACTGGGGGAGGGGAAATTCACCGTTAAGATAAACTGGAGCAATAGAATTAAGAATTAAGAGTAGGATTTTCTCTGCAAAAGTACCTGAAACTGCTGAAATTTTTCACCATCAGCAGCTAGCTGCACCCGCAGGTTCTTCTCAGTAGTGACAAGTTGAGAAACTTGCTCAGCATACAATACCATTTGGGCATGTTCTTGAGCTGCTTTCGCTTGATGCTGTTGAATTTTCAGATCAGCAAGCTCAAGTTCCAGCGTCTTTTCTTTCAGCTGCAGGTATGATGAGCCAACGAGAAACAAAAGTTCATAGGAAGTTCAATAAACAACACATAAATCATTGTTGTGGGCTTGTGGCAGTATTGGATCCTTGGAGCTACTGGTCAAGCATACCTGATGAGCATATTTCTGCTGAATGATATTATATTGATCAGCAAGGTCTTTGAGTTTATTTCTCAGCCTACAAAATAGCAGCCATCATTACGTATGTAACTTTGTTGTGAATCGAGGTTGTTTCAATTATTGAAACTCTTAAAAATGAAGACATGCCTAAGCTTAGTAGTCTTACGAATTGTTCTCTTCAAACTGAGCAATGCATTCATTTTTCTGCTCCTCAAGCTTGACACTGACAGCCTATAAAATATCATAAATATAATGGTAAATAAAGGATAAAAAGTACTCCAGTTAATGACTAAGTCAAAGCCAGGGATCAAGCTGGCCAGGAACGTAAAACAGGCTATCCCCCATTCATGGGGGGCAGCCAATCTCATAGAGTATGTATTTGGTAATGAAATTAAAAAGGACATTCATAAATATTTATTTCAGATTACTGTCATGTAACGTATCATTGACCTTCATAGCATTCTCGAATTTGTCGGACATCTCCATCCGAAAGTTCTGCCCCTCTGTTGACACCCTTTGGCACTCTTCCTGAACCACAGACCTAAGATATATCACAGTTGAACAGAAGTGCAAAATACTTATGAATACTAGTTTCACATCTCAGAACTAACTGAACATACCTTTAACATTTTGTTTTGACGCTGAAATTCTCTACAAAGAGATTCTAATTTTTCTTTAACTGCAATGGCTGCAGGAGACAAAATGCAAACAGCACATCTTAGTAGGTAGGAAGGATTTTAGGAGTACCATGTGCATACATGAGTATTGAGTTAGATCTATTTTGCTTTGTTCTAATGACATGAATATTATAGAACATTATACCAACCAAAAAAAGTGAAGCTGTAGTGTTTGGACAGTGAACCCTTAACTGTTGAAAAAACAGGCATGTAGTCGGGATCATGGTTTCACATAATACAAACTTGCCTGCATCCCTCTCTGCTACCACTCTATGGAAATATGATTTCTAACCAATACACTTCCAGGCAATTATTTCTACTGCGGTCAAAATAATTTTGGGCCTCTTCTGAATACATCTCTCACACGTTCGACTTGGTGTCTTGGGCATTGCTCTTCGAGGTGCTGCGTAGGATCGGCTTTGGGCCTCGCTTGGACGCTTCCGTGAGTGGGTTGCCATCCTGCTGTCCTCGAGCAGCACAACTGTGATGCTCAACGGTGAGCCGGGCCGCCGATATGGCAACAGAAGGGGCTGCGACATGGTGACCTGCTATCCCCCATGTTCGTGTTGGTGATCGACACCCTCAACAGGTTGTTTTGACCAGGGCCAGGGAGTTCGGGGTGCTCCGTAGTCACGCGCCTCGCACTTCGTTTGCCGGCATCTCGCTTTACGCGAACGACGTGATCATCTTCAGTCACCCGGATAGGAGGGTGTTGCTCGCTGTTCGCAGCTTCTTAGCGCTCTGCGGGCACACGTCGGGGTTGCACAACAACTTCGCTACATGTTTGGTGTCCACGATAGGTTGTTCGGACGAGGTGGCCTCAAGGCTGCATTGGTGATGGAGTGTCAGCTGGCTCCATTCCTGACCAAGTACCTCGGGATCCCCCTCGCCCTCCGGAAGTTGTCAAGTGTGGCTCTCGAACCATTGGTTGACACGATCACGGATCGCCTCCCAACTTGGAGGGCATCGATGATGGCAAAGGTTGGGCGCCTAACCTTGGTCAGGTCGGTCCTAGCCCCCATGCCATTGCACTAGGTGGTGGTTCTTGGCTTGAACAAGCGGTCCCAGAAGCAGATTGATAAGATCCCCAGGGGATTCCTTTTGCTTGGCAGGGCGGCCACTGCCACGTCAACTGGCATTGGGTGTGTAGGCCCCTTCGTCTGGCCGGCCTGGGTGATTTGAACCTCAGGAGGGTGGCAATCAGTCTCCGAGTCCACTGGCTCTGGAGGATGCCCACTGATCCCAACCTCCCCTGGAAAGGCCCCGGCCTCCAGTTCTCCTGGGATGAACATGCAGTGTTCACCGCATCCACCAAGATGGTGGTTGGCGACTGAGCTGGCTTGATGGTCGGGCAATCTCAGAGATAGCGCCCAAGCTGCACCAGCTGGTCTCCCTGACTCTTCGGGATGCCCGATCGCATCGACGCTGGATCTCGGATATCGGGGGCGGGGTGGGGCGCCGGCTCTGTGCCATCTGCCGGTTGGCCTGCCTGGTGCAGCTTGCTCCCCACACGGACGCCCTCCAGTGGCGTTGGACGGCGGATGCGCAGTACATGTCCAAGAGTTGCTATGACGCTCTCTTTGAGGGCGCGGTCGGACCTCGCTCGTCAAGTTCTTCCTGTGGCTCGCTTGACCAGATCAAAGTGTCTTGGGCGTCATGGCTTGCAGCACACATCGAGTTTTGTGCTATACGACCAGTCCAAGGAGACAATGGCCCACCTCCTCTCTGGCAAGTGCTCTCCTGGTTCAGGTCGATTGCTATTGGCCCAGCCGAGGGGGCGGACTTTGTGGATTGGTGGCAAGAAACTTGCCTCTATTTTCCTACCTCGGGTTCTTGGCTCGGAAGGCGCGTCCTCAGTCATCCAGTTAGTGGTTTGGTGCATCTGGAAGCATCATGACGCAATCAAGTCGAAGGCTAGGCAGTGGGCTCTGGCGGGCGTGTCTGGGCTTGCGGCTTTGCTCCTGAAGGGAGCGGTGACTAGCGTCTAGGGGCGTTGCGTTGTGCATTGGGTGTGGCCTTGCTTGGGCTATTATACGTCGGGTGCGTCCTTCTTGGAGCTTGTAATGACTCTTCTCTCTATCAATGCAATGAAACGCAAAGCTTTTGCGTTTTCTCAGAAAGAAAAAAAGAATACATGAACGATAAACACAGGAACAGAAAAATACACAATAACTAAATGTCATGACATATTGAATCCTGCATGAATTGAAAACACATGAACAAGTAATAGAAACTATTTGATTATCTGGTTGCACCATAAAAAAACACATGAGTATTCTTTAGGGATTATTAGATGCGTTGCCATAGCCCACAGTTGCCAGACACAGAAAAAAATTCTAGATCTCTAAGCCTTGGCTAGGAATTCTACGGAATAGGGGTGTATGGCCTATGGAAACCATAGGAATTTTCGTGTTCACTGTCTTTTAGTTTTCTGATCCCATGTGCCTCTATAGGAAAAAATTCTAGGGGATGACAATCCTTCCGTCTAAAGGAGCTACAAAGAATCTTAACTGTGATTTTCATGTTTTCAACAAAAATGTTAATGAATTCTAAATCCTTTAATGGAATATGCACAATTGAGCTGTCTCCGTTTAGGGGGTGTTCATTGCTAACCCAAATTTCAAATAAATGAATAGATTTATATAGTGATGGAACGATCATATAATGCATCTTTCCTATATAGAGTGGACAATTGTCCATGGAAGAAGCAGAATGGAGATTTTGCTATGTTCTTGCTAAATGTGTCTGGTCCACCAGATGTTCCATGCTATAATTTCTGATGAAAGACCAAAAGAATACATTTTAAGGTAGGAAGGATTTTACGAGTGTGCATACAAAGGAAAAAAGAACAGAGTGATCAGTATTTAGTTACATAGGTTTTGTTTTGTTTAATGAGAAGAATCCAGAAGTTTTCAAATTACCACACGTTATATATTAACATGGTTATTAGATAACTTTATTCCAAACAAAGGACAGCTGTGGGGTTTTTAACAGTGGATCCTTAACTGAGAGTAACCAACGGATTTATCCATTTCATTCAACTGTTGGAGAACTAAGCATCGGGGTCACATTTTGGATAATAGAAACTTGCCTGCATCCCTCTCCGCTACCACTCCATGGTACCTCTGGGCAAGTTGCAACAACTCCCTGTCCTTCTCTAGCTTACTGTTCCGCTTCACGACCTTACGCTTTGGTTCGCCACTATCCTACAAAGTCATGGAATCAATCCAGTTTAGCACACACTAATCTTCCCACACCAACACCAATATAGCAGACAGAGAAATCTAAACCATATCCATTTCTGCATTGACAACCTTTGGATTGGCCAGCGGTTCTGATTGCTCTACCACAAAACTCTCCTTCATTGCATCTTTGGCACCTGTGCCAGAGCATCAAAACGAAGGTGAGCGAACATATTACAGACTTCAATGGCGATGGGCGAAGCCGCTTAATAAGTTGCCTCATTCACCATAAACTGTAACTGACGATTTGATGTCGAAATTAGACGACATCAGATCAGGAAGCTGTCAGTGCGTGATAGGGAGAGGGGGAGAGAGAGATCACCTCCTATGTCTGCGGCGGGG
>NW_024116970.1:0-5867 GCF_003073215.2 Triticum urartu
TTTTCCCTTATGTATTACATGGGTTGTGTGAAGATTACCTCACTTGCGACATTGCTTTCAATGCGGTTATGCCTCTAAGTCGTGCTTCGACACGTGGGAGATATAGCCGCATCGAGGGCGTTACATGGATAGATCGATCGAAAAGAATAGCTACAAACAATTTCTTCTGATGTTCTCCGCTATATAGGAACTTTGGAGTGATTCTTCATCGCACGTTAAGGGATGGTTATATGATCCAATTATATTAGCATTGTTGAGAGATTGCACTAGCGGAAGTATGGACCCTAGCCCTCATTTTCCAGCATTGCAATACCGTTTTTGTGCCCGTTTACTATTTGCTACCTTGCTGTTTTTATTTACTCAGATTATAAAAATATATTTCTACCATCAATATTACACTTTTATCACCATCTCTTCACCGAACTAGTGCACCTATACAAATTACCATTGTATTTGGTGTGTTGAGGAGAAAAGAGACTTTTTATTATTTGGTTGTAGGGTTGTTTGAGAAAGACCATCTTCATCCTACACCTCCCACGGATTGATAAACCTTAGGTCATCCACTTGAGGGAAAATTGCTACTGTCCCACAGAACTCTGCACTTGGAGGCCCAACACGTGTCTACAAGAATAAAGTTGAGTAGTAGACATCAGAGGTTAAGGTGGATGAGTACGAAATTGATATGTTCTTGAGTAAGATAAGAGGTGAGACAAAGAAGCACTTTGTTGCTCTCTTGAACAACTCGGTGAGGTCAATTATGTCATTGAGTCTCATGAGGATACCGTCTCTAAGTTAGACGGGCATAGTCATGACTATGCCGATGAGATAGCAGATCTCTCCACTGCTCTTGAGGAAGAGCGAGGTCTTCGTTTGGCTTTTGAGGAGTCACACAACATTGACCTTTCTAAATTACAAAAGTATCTTGATCATGCTATAGTGCTTACTCGTGTGCTTAAATCTGAGAAGGTTGCTCTTGGGGTTGGCCATGATAGACTCAAGGAAGAGTTTGACACACTTGAAAAGGCTCACACGGTCTCGAAGGATGTTCATGGCTCTCTCAAGGAGTCTCATGATCAACTCCAAGGTAAGCTAACCAAGGTGATTTCCATGTGCCCTCCTTTTGTTTTAATTGGTAACACCCATCCTACTAACCCTTGTTGTGAGCATGTGCATCTTATGGAGGAGAATGCCAAGTTGAAAGAACGACTTGAGAAGGGCCTTGTGACTTGCATAGAAGGCGAGAAGTACCTAAATGACCTTTTGAGCAATCAACAGGAAGTTGTGGGAAAGGAAGGACTTGGGTTTGTACCCAAGTCAAAGAAGAATAAGAAGAAGAAGAACAAGGCCAAGCAACCTCTTTAGCTTAATGAAGCCTTTGTCAAGGCGGGAGAGGGTGCCCATGAGAAGAAGAAGGACAAGGAAGTGGGTGGCAATGCCAAGAAGGGAAAGACCACCTCTGCCAACAAGGCCGGCGACTTTAACCCCCCATATGTTTCTATGTCGTGCTAGTGATGGGCATGTTTATGCCAAACTAGTGGTCGGGGCACCACCTGGTTGCGCCGCCTAAGAGGAAGTTTGAGCGGTGCCAGGTAGGATGGTGCCCTTTCCATTGAATTTTAGCTCTGATTGATAACATACATGGATGTACAGCTGATACATTACATGCAATGCTTTTTTTCATCAAAAAGTGAAACAAATTTAGCAAATGAGCAAGCAATCCTAACACTATATCTATCAGATACTTTTCTTCATCATGTCCATGTCTTGCAGCTCTAGAATTATCGCTGTAGTTCATCCACACGTAGAACTTTGCGATGAATTCGTACGCCTTGATGTCCATCCCAACACCCTCCGCCGAGTTGACGGTCGCCGTCATCATTGCTTTCTCGATGGGGGTGAAACCGGAATGCTAGCGCCTCATCAACTAAGAATTCTTGCTTGTTGTAGTGCAGCCAGGCTGACGTAGTTGTGCCGCAGTGTCTTGACCTGGAGGACCGAGCTAACCTTGCGTGCCTAGAGCACCACCAGCCGCCATGCCCGCTGGCTGATTGGGAATATATATGCTAAGCAAGAACTCTGGGAACAAGAAAGAAATTAATTAGGCAGGGAACGATGTCTTGGTGTCCTGGAGTTGCCATGTGATGCGGAGTTGTTGATGATGATCTTCGTCAACGTTAATAACTGAAATTGACATATTCTATGGATATGTTCACACAATCGACTAGTGCGTGTAACTCATATCTTGTAGAATCAGATTAGCAGTCATCCAAACCTAAAAGCAAAGAACGAACCAATATCCCCTCTGAAGGATCGACTTGTACAACAGTACAAGGCTTTATATACTTATTACCAGCAGGCAGTGGCAGTTCTGTTGCATCAGAGGCGCCGTGTGATTGATCATGAAACATGCGCTAGTACCAACATCATGGTAGTATAACAACTCAACGAACTCGAGCTTCATGCTAACGATCATGTAGAGTGATCGATCAGGCCGCAAGCATCGCTGAATTGCCGTGATATTACAAGGCATTTTGTTCTCCACAAGAAAGTGTTACAGGACTCTCAGATGGAGGCTAGGATATCCGGCTTTCATCTTGTATTTCTCAAATAGTTCTTGCAAGGCGCCCACGAATTGTCCATGCACTTCATTTATCTGTTGACAACGGGGAAACTTGCTTTTAGACGGTTGTAAACGAACAGAGCAATGGTAACGAGATAGTAAAAGAAGTAATACTACTATTGTTCCAACTTGAAGGATGTGAAATCCTTTTAACACTTCTGTTTACTGCAAGGGTTGATTTCAGTGGAAGAAGTGACCTTCTGTGTAAAGAGGCGAAATGTGCAGAGAGATGAACTCTAAGATAGCCCTAGAAGTAATTTATTTTGCTCTACTAGATCTTCAATGGATTGGCAAAAAAATTACTGGTAGCAATTGCATGATTATGGGTTTTCACCTCATCAATGGTAGGTAGAGGATTTTTCTTCAGCTCAATGGGTCTACCAACAACCAGATGCATAGGTGTCGAGAAAGCGATCGGTGTCCTGCATTCAGATGTGCCGGTAGATGATGAAAATCCATCCAAATCAATATCACAAATTCAAAAATAAATATATTGACACGTAGGGAGTTACCCATATCTTCCCCAGAAGATAATAGGAGTAAATTTAAGTGCTATAGCAATGTTCACAAACAATTTGCCTCCTGGCCTCCACCATCTGTAAGCTTTGCTCTGACCAGATGATAACAACAGATAATCAGCATTGGTAGTTCTTTAGGAATGTATTCAACAATAAGAAATGAAGAACACAGTTGACTTTGCAGGGACATGACCCTAACATATTCCATAGCTTCCTTGTGTGAGTGGCATATGTTTTCACGTTTGGGAAACTCAATTTCCTTCAAGTTGCTTTCAACATTTTACAGTTAAAGCAACCAAATGTTGCTTTTTTACCCGTCTGAAGTAGACAACAGGGACTAAAGGGCAGCCAACATGCATAGCTATCTTGACAAACCGTTTTCTTGAATTAAGGAAAGCAACCTGCAAAACATGCAAGGGTTGGACGAACTTAACTTAGGAAGAGTGATTATAAGGTTATTTTAACTCATATAGTCAATGCTCCTCATCAATGAATGATACAAGAAAGGATGTCATCGACGTGTCATAAGCACAAAGCACGGAATCATGATCTGTATGAAGAATCTCCTGTATGCCTCCAGGCACTACATCGCAACTGTAAGCAGCTGCAAGGCAGGAGTAGAAATTCTTCCTCATTGCAGCAACCAGTCCTATCCATGTCCATATCTTCCTCATGAATGGGGTGTGGAACACCTAGCACAAATGAATCATTGACAGAATAAGTAACACACCTACTAATCGATAGAATCAAATTAATCCGCGGCATTGTGCTGCAATCAAATTCAGGGAGCTTACGTACCGCACTGCTCGCAAGGACTTTGAGCTTAGGCAGAGGCATAAACCTGACATGATTAGCCAGAGTCCCCACGCCGATTGGCAGCACAGAATGTAGTTCATAGCTTGCATGGGACCTAGAAATTTACCCGAGGACACACATGTGATTTTTCAACCAGCTTTGGTGCACTAGAGCATGTGCTTGTATTTCAAATTTGAATTATGAACACAAAGGTGACACGTTCCCTCTCAGAACCACGAGCCTTCTTGAGAGAAGCTCCGGTTTGCAAGAAACTTATACCAAAACTTGTTCCTATTCTCTCAAATTTTTTACCACAGCATGGTAGTACCATGACATGACACCATGCCAATTTTCTTTTTCACTTTCAGTTTATCAACTGAATTGCTTGAGGACAAGCAAAGGTTTAAGCTTGGGGGAGTTGATACGTCTCCAATGTATCTACTTTTCCTAACGCTTTTCCTCTTGTTTTGAACTCTAATTTGCATGATTTGAATGAAACTAACCCCGGACTTACGCTGTTTTCAGCAGAACTACCATGGTGTTGTTTTTGTGCAGAAGTAAAAGTTCTCGGAATGGAACGAAACTTTGCAAGGAATTTTTATATAATATATAAGAATTTTTGGAGCCAAGACCTACCGAAGGGGGCACCTGGGTGGGCACAACCCACCAGGGCGCGCCGAGGTGGGTTGTCCCCACCTGGTGGCCCCGCAGACCCTGAAACCGACGCTATAAAATCCTATTTTCCAGAAAAAATCAGGGACAAAGAATTATCACGATCCACGAGGCGGAGCCGCCATCACATCCTGTTCTTCATTGGGAGGCCAGATCTGGAGTCCATTTGGGGCTCCGGAGAGGGGGATCTTCGTTCTTCGTCATCACCAACCCATCTCCATCGCCAATTCCATGATGCTCCCCACCGGGAGTGAGTAATTCCTTCGTAGGCTCGCTGGTCGGTGAGGAGTTGGATGAGATTCATCATGTAATCGAGTTAGTTTTGTTAGGGCTTGATCCCTAGTATCCACTATGTTCTTAGATTGATGTTGCTATGAATTTGCCATGCTTAATGCTTGTCACTTTGGGCTTGGGTGCCATGATTTCAGATCTGGACCGTTTATGTTATCACCATTATATCCATGTTCTAGATTCGATCTTGCAAGTTATAGTCACCTACTACGTGTTATGATCCAGCAACCCCGGAGTGACAATAGCCGGGACCACTCCCGGTGATGACCGTAGTTTGAGGAGTTAATGTATTCATGATAACCCACAAGTATAGGGGATCGCAACAGTTTTCGATAAGTAAGAGTGTCGAACCCAATGAGGAGCTAAAGGCATACAAATATTCCCTCAAGTTCTATCGACCACCGATACAACTCTACGCACGCTTGACGTTCGCTTTACCTAGAACAAGTATGAAACTAGAAGTACTTTGTAGGTGTTTTTGGATAGGTTTGCAAGGTAATAAAGAGCATGTAAATAAAAGGTAGGGGCTGTTTAGATAAAGACACAACTAAATTAGTTTTAGTAGAGAGCTTTTTGTTATGAGAAAGTTACTTGTCCCTAGGCAATCGATAACTAGACCGGTAATCATTATTGCAATTTTATATGAGGGAGAGGCATAAGCTAACATACTTCCTCTACTTGGATCATATGCACTTATGATTGGAACTCTAGCAAGCACCCGCAACTACTAAAGATCATTAAGGTAAAGCCCAACCATAGCATTAAAGCATCAAGTCCTCTTTATCCCATACGCAACAACCCCCTTACTCGGGTTTGTGTTTCAGTCACTCACACAACCCACTATAAGAGAATCAGAAACGTATTGGAACAACCTACAGTGGGAATCCCTCATGCTTGCGCGACACGGAGAGCACCATAGGACAGGACCAATAATAAAACATGCAACTCAAACCAATCTTGATCATCAAATA